>NC_087214.1:12266504-12296504 GCF_015104395.2 Macrobrachium nipponense | reverse complement strand
CTTCAGAGTTGCTTTAACTGCTATCTCGCAGTAAAACTCTCTCTCTCTCTCTCTCTCTCTCTCTCTCTCTCTCTCTCTCTCTCTCTCTCTCTCTCTCTCTCTCTCTCTCTCTGATGTACCTTGGTCGTTAAGGAAGTTGCTGGCGGCTTTTTACTTCGCTTCTGTGGTTCGTAGTTACAATCTCCCTCTCTCTGACATTCAGGTTGATTTCAATGACAACGCTGTATATTGCTTCTGCGGCCTACGAAACATTCATTAGATTAAACAGTGGCTTGAGTCCTTATAATTACATTAAACATTTTTTATTTATCTATTTATTTATTTATTATTTATTTATTTTTTCGCTGTAGCTATGAACACACTCAACTTGGAAGAACTTCCGTTAAAGAAAGCCAAATGCAGCTAACAATTTAGATTGGTCCCCCATGAAATTGAGTGTTTTCTAATTCAAATTGGTCCGTTTTCTTTCCTTACAGTCAATGTGTTACGAAGTATGTTACCTTCCTGGATGCTTATTTTTTGATGACAAGCCTAAAAGGGAAAAATGTATTTAAGGAAATGGGGGATATATACATAGTTGTCTAAATATTACAGCATTGGCCGTTACTTGCGTATAATCAGTTAGAAAGTGATTTAAAATATATAATTACGTTTTTATATATTGCAAACTTTTATCACGATGATGTGAATTTTTTTATCAGTGACAAATTTGCTCTTGCCAATGTCATGCAGACTTTCAGTCGGGCATTGAGGCTGGATTCAAGACTTTTTTTTTTAGATTATTTTTATTTATATAATTTCGCTGGGACTCAGTATATATGTGGTTATATATTATTTGGAATTGTACCGTCTCAATTAAAATTACATCTGGAAGGAGCAATTACATTACAATTACCTAACAACACATTCAATTACAACCAGGGTTGCAGTGCCAAAAAAAAACAAAAAAAACAGTGGCAATTGCATGCATTGACGTCTTAAAGTGATTCAGTTCATCGCAGCGCTCAAAGTTTATATGTCCAAAGCATTGGTGGGAGCAGGGCTTTTGGAGACAAAAGGCTGTATCCAGGATCCCTGGTGGGTGGTAGGGAGATTATAGTCTTGACGTCTCGTAAAAGTCTTCGTTATTTTGTTTAGTTCTGGACGCAGTGTTAAGGAATAACTTATCGTTTATTCCTTCGTGACAAATTGAAAAATGATACAACTTTATTCAATCCAAGATTTGAAAATGCTCTTGTGATGTATTCGTGGCCTTTATGAATCATGAAGAGTTTGGATGTGAAATGTTTTGTAGAGCGGGTTAGACATAATCACCAGTTAAGATCCAGTGAATTCTAACCTGAAAACGAAATACGGGAAACTTCGACAAATGTGGGTCAATTCAGTCATGAAAGGTAAAGATTAATACCCTGGAATGAGTCTTTCGCAGAGAGTGATGTTCCATTTCAAGATTTATTTTATATAGATTATCTACAAGTGATCGTTCTATCGACTTTTGTGGTAATTTGGACTTTGAGTCCATTTTTTTTTTTTTTTTTTTTTTTTTTGCTCCTCGATTCCAAAGGCTGCTCATTGCACGAAGGTTTTGTTAGATTTTCGGACAAAGGAGCGTTTGTTAATAACTCGACTGAGACGTGATCACAGAGCCACCTGCTTTGCGTTTTATTAAAAATATGTATACTATGTAATGAACCAATCTTTCTATACAGCTTCTCACAGAACCACCTGCCTTTGCGTTTTATTATAAAATGTATTCTATGTGCAGTCTCGATGAGTTCATTTTCTAGTACAGAAGCCACGCGAAGGCTCGTTATTAACAATAAATACATTTATTATGTATATAATAAACCGACCGAACATTAACTTCCGTGCTTGGCCAACGAGAAAACTTTGTTGCCGATTGCAATAGGCCTATTCATTTCTACAGATCTTGGTGGTGTATTTGTACATCTGTTGCTTTTCGAATAAAAGCCGGGTGTGCTGATTTTAGGGAGGTTCGAGTGTTCTTTATCCGGTTTTAGAAAGATTTTGTTTTTAGCAGGTTTTGTAAATATTTAGCTGGACCGAATTTCATCGCATAGTAACCTGCCTGGGCTCTGTTTCTGTAGTGACCGTATTTCTATAGCTTTCTTCGATCTTATTTCCATTGAAGGTGTCATTCCACTTCGATCAAAGAGAGCTTGTTGTCGTTTGGTTATGCCGAATCCTTTATGAGTTGTCAGATTGGGGTGTGTGTGTATGTATGTATGCGCGCGCGCGTGTGTGTGGCGGGCTAACTAACGCGAAAATTTTCATTTACACAATAATTTTTTTACAGTATTATTGTTATGTAGGACTTCTTTCATAAATTCATCTGTCACAATTGATTTAAGTTGTCACCATAAATTGATTTTAGGAGCCATCTGCAATAATTTACTTTAGCTTTGAGGAAACGCAAGGTTTTTATTTCATTAAAGTTTTTAACTCTACTTATCCATATACAATAAAGATAGTTACATATCAATAAGATTGCTGTGTCTTGTCTTTATTTATTTATTTATTTTTTTTTACATAATCAAAGTCAAACATTAAAAGTCTTAGCCAATGTCTGTTCATAATAAAGCACATTAATGTAAGTTTATTTTTGAACCATTTAAATACATGATACACCTTACTGCAAAAGTAAAAAATATGCATTGTATGCTCTGGTTGTTCATTACAAAAATCACAATTTCCGTCTTTCCTTGTTTTCAATAATGCAAGTCTCATATTTGTAGGCAACACCTCATGTACATATTTATATAAAAATTCCCTTTTCTTAACATCTATTATTGAGTACATATTTAATGGTCTTCCATATCCTTTCCCAACGCAACAAAGGATAATTACTTTCAACAATGGCAGGAACTTTAACAAATAAGACACTATGGAAAATTTTACTACTTACGTTTGGAAAAATTGGATGTTTACAAACTAATCTCATACTTTCTATTTCCCTGGAATAGAATTGGAGGAACAAAGAATTCAACGATACATGGATCTGTTTTAATTAAATAACTTGGAGGAACAAAGGATACATCAACACATGGATCTGTTTTAATTAAATAACTCAATCTGATTTTGTTATAATACACATTCATAGCCCTTCCAAATAAGGCTTCTTTAAGATTTGTGGCTGCAAGTATGGCAGCAACTTTATGATAAACACTATGTTCAAGTCACCTTCATATTTGGGTAAAAACAAAGTTGCCCTACGTATTGGCTGATATTTCCCCTTCCATAAATACCTGAATATAATAGCATTTATTTTCTGTGCATACGTTTTATTAAGTGGCAATGAGTGAGATATATACGAGACTTTTGACAACAGCAGTGAATTTACAATAACAGCTTTTTGAAAAATTGTAAGGTATCTCTCAAGCTGGCCGATGACCAAATCCCAGTTATTTTGTACAGTACCAGTTTCTGTTTGACAGTAAAGAATTCCCAAAATTTTTAGTTCATTCTCTATTATTAACCATGGTATTAGCCACTCCTGTTTGACAGTAAAGAATTCCCAAAATTTTTAGTACATTCTCTGTTCTTAACCATGGTATTCTCCTGTTTGTCCACCCTATTCCTGTGACACTACTTTTATCACTGTTCAGTTTGGCACCTGTTGCATTTTCCGAATCACTTATTACACTATAGACTTCTACCACTGAATGGTTAGTGGCAACAAAAATTCTTGGATGCACACTTTCAATTTATTTGGAAGCTGAGGTGGTATAATGTTTTCATTCAGTTTAATTTTCAAATATAGGGGCTCCTGAGAAATAACATATAGAAGCATGGAGAGAGGACAACCTTGCCTTATAGGTCTCTCAATAAGAAGGGGACTAATTAAATGCCCATTGATACATAAACAACTACAATTTTTATAAAAAATTCTTACCCACTCGTAAGTACAAATTAAGTATTCCTAATTTACATATAATTTTGAACAAAAAAACTGTGATGAACAGCATCAAAGGACTTTGCCCAATCCAGTTTTACAACAGCTCCATTTAGTTTGTCTTCCTTTACATAATGAATTATATCACGGATGTTATTAATACAGTTGACAATAGATTTATTTCTCTTGGACACTAGTATTGTTCTTCAGATATTATTTTAAGAATAACATTTTTAAGCCTGTTTCCTAATATCTTAGCTCTGACATTGAGGTGCCTTTCGATGAATTTTGGGGTCTTTTGTTCAGAGATTGGGATGATTTCTAGGAATCTCCCAACTTTTTTTCAGTGGGGGAGAGAATTGGTGGAGACTCATCATTTGTTGATGAGTCCTTTCCGATACATGATTTTTTTACAATCAACATTCAAAAGTAAAATAGGTCTCCAGTCACTTAATGTTTGACCCTTGATCCCCTTACAAAGTAGTTTTATCAAACCAGTGTTTTGTGGTGAAGTCAGACGTTTACATTCAAAAACTTTCTTAACAACCAATAATAACTCATCTTTTATAATAGACCGAAATTCCTTATAGAATTCAGCCGGTAGACCATCCATACCTGGTGCTTTCCCATTTATTCAGGCTCTTAATAACATCCATTAACACCTTTTCATTAACATTACATTTAGCATGTCACAGCCATCTTCGTCAAGTTTATTATTACAGAGAGCCAGAAACTCCCCCTGAAGATTCATATCAACATTCACTTTCACATATAAACTTTTGTAAAAGTCTGTAGCATAGTGTAATATGGCATCTGAATTATACAATATTTGTCCTTCTGGTCCCTTGATATTAGGTAATGTGTGGGCATTTTGTGTTCTTTTCTCTTCCCTTAGCAGATGACACGACAACCTTTTCACCTTCAACTTTGTCCCTAATTCTTTCGCCCTAATTTTCACCCCTTCACAAATGCCATTTTTCAAACGCTCAATCTTAGTTTTTATTGAAGTTATTGATGCAAATTCCACCTTGTCGTCATTTGCTTCCATGTGTAATCCTTTTAACCTGTACTGCAAGAGACCATATTTCTCCGATGCCATCCTTTAAGCTAGCTTGATAAATAATGCTCTAATCTGAACCTTAGATAATCCCACCATTCTAGTATATCAGAGAAATTACACTTTTCTCTTTTTAAAATCTCCCATAAGGCCCTGAAGTTTTCCTTTACCTCATCATTTGGCAGTAAACTCACATTTAATTTCCATACGCCCCTACCAGTTACAATAGTTTGATATTTTATTTTTGACAAAACCACGTTGTGATCTGAAAAGGATGTGGGCACCGTTCCACATAAATTAATATTTGAATATAGTGTTTTTTTTTTTTTTTTTTTTTGTTTTTTTTTTTTTTTTTTTTTTTACATATCGTCTATCAATACGTGAAGCATAGTTCTCTCGTACATACGTGTATTCTTTTGTTACATTTATATTTGAGACATCCTTCAAACCAATTCCCTTACATAAATTAATGAATTTCTTAGACTTCAATTTTTCATCCCTTGTGCTTACATCCCGTAGGCTTGTTACAGAGTTGAAATCTCCCCCACATATGTTAGCATTATTCCTTACATAATAATGCAGGTTGTCAAAAAACTCTTCCCTTTCCGTCTTTCTACTAGTGCCTGATGGAGCATACACATTCAATAAGAAGACCATCTGTTCGCCAGTGCCTATTCTCAAACTCAATACTCTACGTTCATCGTCTTCTTGGCGAATTACCTTCAAAGGTGGCAATCGTTTAGTTATTAAAATTGCTACACCTCCTTTTAAAACACGTTGTATAATTAATAAAGATTTCATAATATTTAACATAATTTAACTTATCAACATTTTTAACATTATGTTCCTGTAACATTATTATATCTAATTTATAGTAATTAGCCATCATTATGAGTTTCCTCTGCTTGCTTTCTTCATTTAGACCATTGATATTAATTGTAGCAACAATCAGTGCCATGGTTAAGATAAAAGTGTAAGCTGCAAATGAGACTAATAAGGAAACTTATAGAACCCAACACACTAAAGTTATTGTGCTATTTTTCTCTTCTTGGCATTATCTGTCCTTCGGTTCTTGTTCTTTTTCAACTTGAGTTTCCCTCCCTGCTTCATTTTGACTGACCATTCATTAGCAACAACATTTTTATCTCTGATGTACGTAGATACAGTATATTTACGTTCTGTCCAAGCTGATGCCTCTAGGTTACTTAGGGCGTCCAGAATACGAAGAAATAAGCGGAGCTCAAAAGCAGCACGTCGCGTTCTTCTCCTCCTCCTCTATGTGAAAATAATGCTGTCACATTTTTTTTCCAACACAGTTCCTAACATTATAACTGTCTGGTGAAGTGCTACTAGTCATGAGAATGGAGTTACACCAAAATTTAGAAGAGAATATAAAGGAGAATAAATACAAAAGTGGAATGCAGCTTAAGAATTAAGGCTTTAATGCTAAAAAATAGGTAAAATTGGCACTTTTTGGGAAGCAGATCCTGCGAGAAAAATTATGCTCCTGCCAAAAACACAGACGACAAACCTTGCAACTGTTACTGATTAAGGGTAGGTCACTAAAGGGAAACCAAACTCGACTTGCATCCTATGTTATGCTTGCTCATACAAGCTTCAAGTAAGAGAAACCAAGACTTAAACTTTTTTGGATAAGAGTACCAAGGCCATACAGCCTGTAAATTTAACTAGTTGACACTAAAATTTTTACATTATATACCTCTACGCTGCATATTAAACTATTATAAACACCAACATGTTTACATTACCTCTATGCTACAAATTATTGTACTATAGTACTGTATAAAAAAATTTGTTCTCAATAGCAATATCAATCTATAGTTACTATAGGCGCAACAGAGGTTTGTGGTAATTTCATAAATCCTTTTTCCTTGTTTTCTCTTATTTTACTATTGTGCATATCATTTGTCAGATCTGTTTCTAAAACAAAATCCGAGTCCAAAGAATTTATTACTTCTACATCACTGCATCTCTCAGGAACACTACAAGACTTTACATTATTCAATGGATTACTTTTTCCGAGAAGTGACCCTGCCTGAGGATAATTTTTTCACTTTAACGCTGTCTAATCTCATATTCTCCTTGTATTCAACAGTTGTATTACCCAAATCCTGGTTAGATTTCTCTAATGTTCTTGCGTTAACATGCTCCTTTTGTCCATTTCCAACCAGACTAACATCAGTTTTTGGGCAAACATCATTGTCATCTACTTGCACATTGCACTCATCCCTTTTACTTTCAGAAACTTCGACAGCTATGCCCTTCTCTCTGTATTTTCTCTTTAGGCATGTGGGACTTTTTTAATGTGGCGATTCAAATGGCTCAGATTTACATGACTTCTTACACAGTTCACAAGAGTATGACCTATCTTGATGTCTAAGCTGCATAGTTCAACTTCATGGGAGTCTAGTTGTCCCAGTGGCTTCTTTGGGTACGTTCTGAAGACTTTTCGTTATCAACTTCGTCGTTTAGTGGCTAGCTATTCATGCCTGCATAGTTCGTCACTGGGGAAAAAAAAAACTCGCTTTTAACGAAACCAATATTTAAAACGGTTCAAATCCCATCTAGAGCCATTGGAATAACCACAGTCCAATGTAAAGTAATACTCTTCGAATATGTAAAACGTACCCCACTCGTTGGCAAGACAGAGATTAGTTTATAGCGATGAGTATGAGTCCCATGTTCAAATGAAATTTTCCTCCCATTATGATATTGCTTTCGGCCCAATCGTCCACTTTTCGGCTTTATATATATATATATATCTATATATATATATAGATATATATATACTAATAATAACCCGGTTAATCAACTTCGGACATTTCTACTTTATAAAACAATTTCTCTGCTTCGGACACTTCTACTGAATGAGACTATTATCAATATGATAATAATAGTAACAATAATAACATTATTAACGCCCCCCCCCCCTCTCTCTCTTATAACACGTACGTAAACGCACTTTCTACCATTTCCGTAGAATAGAAATAATTATAACCTCTCTGTACTATAAATACCTAAAACTTTGCGTCTCTCTCTCTCTCTCTCTCCAACCGTGGTCTTGGCATAGCCAACGACCGGACAGTAGTTGACTTCCGTTACTGCCTTGTTTGAAAATTCAGCGGCCGCGTCCAGGCTTCAACTCAAGTAATTCCTATTGCAAAGGACCGGCGGTTTGTATAGTTAGAAAAAATGTCTTCTTGGTCTGCTGCCCCAAGTTTTTTTTTTTTATTATTATAAAATTATTACATATCATTTACATAAGTAGGATGTTATAAAATATTACAAAAAATGTTACCAACAATATATACAAATAACCATGGATTTCTTTTTTAACTAGGCTTTTAATCATTTTTTTAAACACTAGGTAATAATTGTAACACTAGATAATAATTGTACTATTACTTACAAAATTCATACTAGCTACTCAAAAACAGCAATGTACTCTTTTGTGAAATTCTTTTCTATTCTTTCTTAGTAATTGTTTTGAACTAAACTAACTCAGTTTGAAAACTATGGAATTTCATTTCAGGAAAGGGCTTTCTTCTTAAAGCAATTTACCTGAGAACGCCTTTTCCTTCTTTTTGTCTAGTATGAAATGTCGAGTTATTTAACGAGAACATTTCGCCTTAGCCAGGAGCACAGCGCTACTATTTGAAAGGATGCAAGTACATAAATCAAGTGCTCTTACCTTGAACGAGGTATTTTTTTAAAATTAATATTTTATTACAATTATCAATTAATTATTTTTAAAAAATTCATAATTATATCAATAATATTACATATTAAGTACATTAATTATATGAATTCAAATATTATTCACATACTTACTTGTGAAATGTTTTTGAAGTTCATATGCATTTGATAATACCCATTTTGTGTAATTTATTTTACATTTTAATATTGAAATTATTTGACTTGGTAACACCTCGTCTCTGCTGTACCACAAACAATTTACATACTCAATAATAAGTATACTTAATGTATTTTTCTTCCTCTTTTCTTTATAATCGAAATCCAACATCAATACTTTTATTGGATACTGAACTTTTATATCACATACTTCTTCAATGAAATTCTGGAACCACTTCCAAACATTTTTAACATATTTACAAAAATAGACAATATGTAGATGATTTTCATTTTCCATACATTTATTGCAAAAATTATTATTAGCAATATTCAATATCTTCAGTCTGTCCTTAGTAGCCAAAGATTCATACAAAAATCTATACATAATACTTCTTTGATCGGGGTCAACGAATTTGCATACAAGGTTACTCCATATATTACCCCAGTTATGCAACGGGTATCTCTCAGTTACAATGGGCTTATGGGTTGGCATCAAATACTGATAAATATTCTTACTTTTGACGTATGGAAAATTAGGCATTCTTAATAATTTCCTTACATTACCAATAATGATATTATAAAAAGGAGTAGCAACATAAGACATATTAAGGCAATCTTCTACAACCCACAACAAATTTATTCTAATACATGTGTAATATAAGGCTAATTCTCGTCCATAACTATCAAATAACATAATATTCAAGAATGTACTTGTTAGAATAGCTGTTGCTTTATAAAACACATTAATAACCCCAATACCACCTTCTGTTTTTGGCAGATACAAGGAATCCCTTTTAATTGGTTGTTAAGTTCCACACCACAAATACCGGGAAACAGATTGTTCTATAATTTTTGCTTTCTCTTTCCCTAATGGAAATACATGACACATGTACCAGACTTTACTTAAAATAAATGCATTTACAAGAATAGACTTTTGATATAAAGACAAGTATCGAGTTGAACGCATATTTATTTTTACCTTAACTTTATTGATTAAAGCATCCCAGTTTTCATCTACCATTTCCTTATAATCATTGGTTATCAATATGCCTAGTACCTTACACTTATTTTCTGTTGTATCCAATCAAGTGGCCATATATTTTTGTCCTTCCAATTACCTAAACCCATGACACAAGTTTTATCTCTATTTAGTTCTCCACCAGTAGCTAGCTCAAATTGCTTTATTATACTAAAAACTACTTGAATACTTCTTTCTTTACTAATAAAAACTGAGCTGTCATCAGCAAAACCTACAACAGAACACTGGAACCCATTAGGGAGGTTCACTGGCACAATTTCATTGCTTTGTTTAATTGTTCTGTATAAAGATTCTTGAAACAATATATATGCTATCATTGACATAGGACATCCTTGCCTTATGGATCTCTCAACAGGAAAAAAACCGCTAACAATCCCATTTACACAAACTGCACTTAAGCATCCAGTCAGTATATAACATTCTAATTTTCATGATAAACAACTCACTAAAACCCATCCGTGAGAGTGTTTTAAACATGAATCTAAAATTAACTTTAACAAAAGCCTTACTCCACTCCAGGTTAATTAGAGCACAATCCAAATTATTTTCATTTGCATAATAAATTACATCCCTAATTAGAGTATTACATTTCACTATTGATCTTCCCTTAACCGAACAAAACTGTTCTCGTGATATAACTTTATGAAGAACACTTTTTAATCTATTAGCCAAAATTTTGGCCATGCATTTGTAATCCGTATTCAGTAAAGAAATAGGTCTCCAGTTTTTTAAACACAATAAATCACCACTTTTAGGTACTAATTTCAAGATACTCTTTTTTTGGCTTTTTCCTAATTCAAGGTCTAAATCTATCGCAAACTTAATCATTTCAGAGAACTCTGACTTAATTACATTCCATGTCTTTAAATAGAATTCCAGAGGAAGACCATCTTCACCGGGAGTTCCGCCTTTATTCATCATATTTAACGTATTTAATACCTCATCAACAGATACCTTTCTACATAACATTTCATTGTCCTCATCAGTTATTGGGCTCCCTATACAATTAAGGAAACTATCTTGTAGCTGTTCATCAGTATTTATCTTTGTGAACAGTTTTTCATAGTGATCCTTTACGTGACAGACTATCGCATGTGTTGTCGAACGTCACACCGCTTTCTAACCTCAGTTGCCTAATACTATTTCGCTTCCCTCTGAGTTTCTCTTTACCTAATAAATTTGCAGATAATCTGTCTCCTTTTATTCTCTCTTCTGTCTTTAACCTAATTTTTATACCTTCACATATTTCATCTTTTATTGATTTAATTCTATCTTTTATAGCCTTCATCTCTTCAAATTTATTGTAACCTACAGAGGCTTTACTTGATAAGTATTCAAGATAATTTTGCAAAAATTTTAGTGTGCCATACTTCTCTTGTATAGCTTGTTTAGACAGTCTTATGAAGAACACTTTTAATTTTGGTTTCACAAATGTATCCCACCATTCCATAATGTTGGAGTATTTAATTCTTTCCTTTTTTAAAAAGTGCCATAATCTTTCAAATTTCTCCAGGAAGTCGTCCCTCTCCAATAATGAAACATTTAGCTTCCATATTCCTCTACCTATTTTACAACGATTATTCAGCTGAAATTCAGTTAATATCATATTATGGTCTGTTAAAGACAATGGGATATTTTTACAATTCTTAATATTACTATACAAGTCAGCCACATACACTCGGTCAATTCTTGAAGCATAATTACCTAGAATGTACGTATATTCGGGAATATTGTTCAATGAAAACCAAGCGTCTTTCAATCCCAAATGCTGTACTAAAGATTTAAGACCTTTTGATACATACCTCTCATTACCTGTACTAACATCTCTACCCAAAAGTACGCAATTGAAGTCACCAGCAAAAATCAAATTTGATATGTTGTTCCTTAAATAATACAAAATATCCACAGAGAACAAGTTCTCCCTCTCTCTCTTTTTACTTGAGCCTGATAGTGCGTATACATTCAATAAGGAGAGGTTTATATCATTATACCGTATCCTTGTAAATAATATGTTTCCAGTGTCATCCTTTTCACTGTTAATAACTGAAATATTGGACTTTTTATTAAACAGAAAACACGTACCACCTTTAAAGCTAGTAGGCATATTCATCACAACCTCAAAGTAGTCCTCTAAATATTTTATCCTATTCACATCTCTAATATTATGTTCTTGAAGAAATAATACATCAATTTTATATTGATCAACTAACATCTTTACTTTCAACTGCTTATTAAGCTCATTTAAACCACAGATATTTAATGAAGCAGTGACTTAAGCCATTTTTAAGGATATATTAAATTAAATACATACTACTATGAGATTCAGGGTCTCTGTAACACGGTTTTTTGGACTTTGCTCCTTATCAAAACATCGGATGTAGCTGAAAGTTGACATATGTATATTTTACAACCACACACAAATTCTGTCAGCATTATCAATAACCTAAACCCGATAGTTTTAATTTTTATAAAGTAAAAATGATCTAGCCGACGCCATGGCCAATGATTACGAGCCAAGAGTCGAAAAACATTCATTACGTAAGCAAGGTAAACAAACACCTTTTGACTAAATGTTGCCCTGCCCATCCACCAGACAGAAATTCCATCGGCTCTGAAACCCAAAGACTTTATGAATGGCGGAACGATACATAGATGTGGGTGGGGTATCAGTGCTAGCGTAGTAATACTACTGTAGCAGTAGTGCCGCAACAGTATAGCAGTAATAACGTTTAGACCATCTGCTGGGATCCTTGAGGATCATTTAGCACTTCTTACAACTACTCGAGAAATTAGTTTTTATAGCCAGAAGTTAAATTTTCTAATCCAACAATGCCCATGGTAGCCTTCAGTGTTATCCTGAATTATAACGAGGCGAAAAGAAAAAGTGGGTTGGAGCCTCATGAAGTCACCATTCTGACGATAATTATTGGTGAAGGTTTAAAGCCAATATACGGTACCGGCTATTTTTTTTTTCAGTAAATAGGTAGATAGCCAATAAATAAAAATTGCTTGACATTGGATATAGCAGTTATCAAATCAAGCTTGTCTACTATGTTTTTGGTAATTACCAACTATTCCCTACATCTTGTCAATGTGATTGTGACCTATAAAGTAGACTGTAATTTCTTTGGAAACTTATTTTGGGAGTTAGACTAATAATCGAAGTGTTTTTGTATTTAATAACATATTTTGTTGGTTTGTTCATTATGACAATTATCAGTGGAGAGGTTCCAGAGTTCATAAAGGTGTACTGCTTTGCTTGTATTTAAATTTGTATGTCATTTGTTGCCAGAGTTTAGCCTTCGTTACGTATGCCAATCATCCATCGAGAAAGAGGGAAGAAATGATGTCATAAGTTACGTAACGAGTGCGTTCGAAACCTTTTCTCTGAGTAAGTTGGCCTGTTCTTCAAAAAAAAAGGTCACTTTTTACATTATAAGTACCAAATTTATTCAACCTACGTAGCAGAATACACTCAAAAATTTAGTGTTGATATAATATGTATTCTGAATAAGTGTTATATTTATGAAATGCATAGATAAAAAGTTATTGCGAAAAAACCGTGTTACAGAGGCCCTGAATCTCATAGTAATTATTTATCTATTTTAGCCAGTTTAGAATATTTATTTTTACCATTACTATTATCATCATCCTCATGTTTGTGTCTACCAGAGTTCTGATCACTAAATAGACCCTGATCTACTACATTATCAACAAACATATTCTGGCTTTCATTTAAGGGGTTTGACAACTCAGGAAAAACGAAACATTCTCCTTCGCTATTCTTCAATACTTTTAAGTTTTTCTGTCCATTGTCCTTTTTAATGGTAATTTTTTCACCTGAACTGTCGTTAACAGTTGCTTGCCATTTTTGTCGTATTGGTATTTGAATTTTATCTCCGTTCCTATTCTTATTAACCTTTTCGTTAGTTGTATTGTTGCCTCTCTTTCCACTCCCTATTAAGGTTTCCTCAGGAATATTCCTCATAGATTCAACATCCATACCATTTTCACCTTCACCCTTTCCTTCTTTATGAAGTTTTTCCGTTGACATTTGCTCGTCTTCTTCACTGTTGACTATTTCTTCGGTTACGATTTGCATGTTGTCTTCGTATTCCACCTTTCTTCCGTTTATAAATTCTTCATTGTGCACATCTTCTCCTCCTGTTTCTACTTGCACAATTTCATCAGGAGATAACCGCAAAGGAGCACATATCTCGTCGCCACTGTCTTCACTCATTCGATAATCTTCATTCCCCTCCTCTAATCCTTCTTCCTTATTTATTTTTTTCCTTCTTGGTTTTCCTGAGTATTTCCTCTTGGACCTTTGTCAGCTGCATTATTTGTGTATACATCGGTTTCATCTTCACTAATATCAATTCCTCTTTGGCTATCATTTACCTCTTGTCCCTCAATGTTATTTCCTTCTCTTGTTTGTTCTCTGTTATCACCATTATCCTTCTCTGATTTATTATCATTTCTTTGCCTGCTTATGTCAGGAAAGTCTTTTTCATTCCACATACTAGTTCCTTCCATAATATCGATGTTACAATCTTTCACTAGATGGCCTTCTTGTCCGCATCTGTAACAGGTTCTTTTCTGCCCATTATATAATATACTTAAGTTAAAACCAGATACACTTATCGATGAAGGGATATTGTCTCTAATCTTCATCTTTATTGTCCGTATCCCATTCAGCAGGCCTTTCAGGGGTCCCATACTGAATCTGTTGGTTCTTATTGAATCCACTTTTCCATATATGCTCATAATATTTATTATCAATTCATCAGACAATTCAAATGGTGCATTCCTTATCGATACATATGTATACGAGGTACTTATATTCACAACTTTCACACTATCTACCTCATTTATCTTAATTTGCTTATCCTCAAATTGCCTTGCTATTTCCAAGAACTTGTTCTCTGAGCTAAACTTAACTACTTTATTCCTGCTTACATTCTGTACACCCAAAATGTCAGCAATATAAAGTTTAAATTCTCTGATTAACACAATACATACATTTTCGATGGACATATAACCTCCCAGGAATTGTAGACCAATGGAGTCCTTTTTCTCCTTAAAAAGCTTGGAAACGAATCCAAGTTGTTTTAGCACTGTATCTCATAAAACAAGAGAGAGATCAGGTAAAATTTCATAGAAAACGGACCTTCCCCAAGCCAAACGCTTCGGGGTAAAAAACAACTTTCCAAATTCCGTCTATTTTTGTTTATTTAGCACTATTCCCGTACTTATAAAAGTTTCCACCTAAGTCTGTGTACTCACATCACTTCACGATGCTCCATGCATTGTTATCAGTGCTCAAGTACATCACATCACCAAAAAAATAAAGACCAAAGTACAGAACGAAAGTAAACAAAGGCTCCTGTGACTGTCTTCTTCTTCTCTCCTTGGTAGGGAGTAGTGTAGAAAGTTAAGTATTAGTAGGAGTAATGTAAGGTGTGGTTTATCGACAAATTTATTAGGGTAAGGGCACAATTTTTCTAATTATGGCCTTAATATTAACATACTATAATAACGACCTTACATTATATTAACATGGTGAATTGTACAGATTACATATTTGAAATTTTATTTAAGTAGTAGAATTCTAATAGGCTAAAGTTCTTATTTTCTAATTTTAACCTTAATGTTAACCTATCGTAGTGATTTTACATTATATTAACTTAGTAAATTCTGCATATTAATTTTTCATAAAACTTTTCTTAATAGTATAATGGTTGAGGTTCATCGCGATGGATATATGAAGACATTCTTCTCTACCATCTGTGTTCTTTGTTGTTTGGGTAGTTTCTCTCTTCTGCCTCAGATTCTTCTGTCAATTCACTATTGCACTGAACTATATACTGGTTGCCAGTATATATAATCTGATTAATTGCATTTACTTTGTATTTGTTGTGTATTTGATCTATATTCAGATCATCATATCCTTGGTTGTTTCTCATTACAGACCCTGATATCTTTTTTTTTTCTTTCTTTAATGCACTTATATTTGGGGTCGATGCTAAGCACGTGGGTATTGGTGAATATTCCATTTTTGGTCTGATTAGACTTATGTAGAAATGGATTTTTATATTTGTGTTCATATTCCTAACACTTTTTAGCTTTGTATTTTGTGTTCTTGCTATTCTCAGTGTTTTTGCACGTCTTTATATTCCACTTTGTCCGAATTGCATTCCTATAGTAGCTATTCTTGCGCTTTTAGTCAAATTAAGTGGTTGTTGGTCTAATATTTGTGCAAGTTTGCATGCAGATAGTGATACCAGTTGGAATTTGGATTTATTTGTCTGTTTTCCACTTTTTTTTCAACTAATCTATTCTTTCAATTTGGCCCATTGTTTTTTTGTGCTACTTGTCTTTTCAAAGTTGGATCCCTTCTGCGTGTACGTTTTTCTTGGTGTATAACTATTTGAGTTATATCATCTGCAAAGCAGACATCAGTACAGTACTCTGGTTGTGGAGTCACATTTGATGTATATATAATACTATGAATAATGTTGGACTGGGTACAGATCCTTGTGGGACTCCACTTAGGAGCGGGAATGGATTCCCTACGTAGTTTTGTGAAATGATTGTTATTGTTCGATCTTTGATGAAGTTACATAGTATTTTCTCAAATGCCTAGAAGGTTCAGATGTAATATTTTGTATTGAATTCCTTGTATCCTTACTTTGCCAAATGCCTTGGCTATGTATCTCTACATAATAGGTTGAATAAGTACTTTCTTCTTTGTGATGATAGTGCAATTCTCTCATTTATTGTTGCTATTGCAATCTGGGTTCCTCTTCCTTTTCTAAATCCATTTTTATTCATCTTGTGTAGTTGATTACCTTCAAGGAACAACCTTAATCTGTTGTTAATTATTTTTTAAAAATATTTTACCAAATATTTTTAGTAAGGATATTGGTCTATAATTCTCGTTGAGACAAGTATCTTTTCCTGGTTTGGGTATTTAAATCATTATTGCATTCTTGAATATGACTGGAAAATGTTCCATTGTGTGACCCCAATTTTATCTTTTATTTTTCAACTAGTGCCTAGTTTAAGATTTTAAATTGTTGATTTATTTTTCCGTAACTCTTATTTTCCTTGTTAGTGGGCAGTCTTCATCGAGTTTGCTAATATCAACTGCATGGTGCGGATTTGTTCTGTGGTGTTCATTGAATTCCTAAGCTATTGTCTCATGTTGGTTGTCGAAATTTTGGTTATCCTCTTTTAATCATCATACATTTTCTCATTCCTGTTCTTTGTATAGTGATTTATTAGTTTTGCTTCCCATCCTTCTTGAAACGGAGTTATTAGGTTATTGTAATGTATGTGTATTTTTTATTAGGTCTTCCGAATTTTGATGATACAATCTTGGAGTTTTCTTGTACTAACTGCTCTTGTAGTGATAAACATCTTCTCATTGTGCTGTTTCAACTTGTTATAAGTATTGTATTTAGGATGTTGTAGTGCCATTGTATTAATTTTAACTTGCCACTACTAATAGGGTGTGGAAGTGTAGCGTATTTATTTACGTATTGGTATGTGATTTATTACAGCTTCCTGTGTCTATATTTTTGTACCATTAAAGTTCTTTTTCTACTATTTCTTTTATTTATATTTTAGTTGAATTTATTCTTGTTTGTCTACTCATTTTCCCTTCTATTTCATTTTTGAAGCTTTCCCAACTTGCTCTTTTTATATTTTGTATTTCTAAGGATGGAATCATTTAGTGGATTAGTTGACAATGTGATTACCATTGGTATATGATCAAAGGAGGTTGCTGGTCCTTTCGTAATGGCAATACTGAGGTGAATTTCGTTATTGCCTAATATTATATCTGGCTTTCCTTTTCTGTTATTGGTACGGAAGTATCAAAATCAGGTCCTAAGTGAATACATCTTTTATTTATCAATCTATTTCTTGACCTGTGTAATTAAATTACCTTTATCCAAATAGTTGGTGTCTGGAATTTAGATCCGCAATGAGATAGGTTGGTTCTCTCCTGCTCATTAACTCATGACCTCCGGAAGTGGGAAATAATGTCTCCTTGGCGGCTGTTAACCTGTCGTGATCACTATCGGTCCTTTGCTAGTTTGAATCTGGACTGCTAAAATGTCGTCTTGGAAATCTATTTTGTCTAATATTATTCCTGATTGCTATTGCTATTCCTGCAAAGACTTCATCAGCGGAGTCTTGCATATTTATATATTACACCCAAACATTTTCATAGTTTCATATCGTCTTCATTGATTAATATTATGCCAGGGTTTGATTCTATAAATATTTTTTTATTTAAATTTCTGTTTTCCAGGATTTCACGTTGAATTATTTTAATTCTCGCTAATTGAGTCCATTTAAATTACAATGTTGTAATAATTATTTTTATCATTTTTCCGTTGCAAAATGGGAGAACTGGAGAAATCTGAGAAGCTTAGTGGTGAGGTTTTTTTTTTTTTTTTTTTTTTTTTTTTTTTTTTTTTTTTTTAATTCAGATTTTGCAAATTTAACTTTATAATGAAATTCAACAAATAATCTAAATGAAATGTTCAATTTACAGTTGCCACTTTTGGTGCTGTTGAACACTTAAGCTTCGAGCTGCTGGGTAAGAGCAAGGTACCCTGGGTAAGAGTTGGCAGAGATGGGTGTGTGGGCGCGAGGTCACACTACTCTCACAACATAGTGACAGTGGATCACGATTTTGGGGCATGTGCCATGACGGTGTGAACAGTATCATCACCTGCATACCCTCACTGGAGATATGTGCCCAATCATACACTCTTAAATTGTTAAAGATTTTACTTGTGTAGCACTTGCTAAGAAAGGTCCTTTTATTTTGTTCAGTAGGTTAGTTGGCTAAAGAAGCTGCATAATTCAATGCAATTGCGAAATTCTTTAACTTAAAATACTGATTCTCAGTGAATCTCTATATTTCATAACTTGATATACAAAAAATAGGTTGGGACAAATTCAACAATTATTACTGTATAGACTTTATCAATCAAACTGTAGGTCTAGATATATGAAATAAGAATAAAATCCTAGGCTCAAATAGCTGAAAACTCAAAAAAGTATATACATACATATATATAGTCACAGGTTAAAATCCCAGACAACCTCAAAATAATCCTATGCTCACAATCACATAGTTTAAAATCGTAGACTTTCATCCCTTGAAACCTTAAACACACATTCCTTTCAAGTGTTTTTACGTTCTGAATTATATGTTTCATTTATACTAATAAATTAATGAAACTGCTTTCCAGACTTTGTTATTGCATCATTGGCAGAAGCTTCTAATTCTGATTTTAGACTTATTCCTCCTTCGAAGAGTTTTTTTTTTTCTCTCTCTCTCTCTCTCTTAAAGTCTTGAAAAAGATTAGCTTTCCATGAACGTGTCGGGTTTTTTCAGTTTGATTTCAAGACCTTTTTCTTCGCTCGAATGAGTCATTCCGCTGCAAGTCTGTTGCATAATCATTAGCCTCATATTTCTTGAAACTAACGTTTTTTCTTCCTTTCTTTCAAGTCTATTAGATAATCACTATCCTTAACTTGCTCCTAGGCTTTATTAGAAATAAAATTTTATTTTTCTTCCAACGGTTAGCATCGTCGACAATAAAATAGCAGTAGAGCTTCAGAACAAAATGTTGACAAACTATTGTTGACTGAAGCAGACGCCTCCTGACCCCTTGGAGTTCCTCCCTCCGGCGGTCTCTAGAGTCACCGCTCCCTCCAGACTTGGTCTCCTTCAGGGCAGCAGGTCGGAGTAATCTGGGAGTAGACGAGAGCCGGGAGTCTGCTGTAGTCTGGAGTAATTGAGGAGTAGGTTGGATAGGTAGGCGCTGGGAGGATGGCGTCTTGACTCTGCTTTTTGGACAAATTCTCTGGCGTTGGAGGTTTCCTCTTCTTGGCATCTTCTTTCTGGTGTAATGTAGCTCTTGTAAAATAAAGAAAATACTCTATTAAAAAATTTCTGTACCTTATAAATGGAAATCTATGAGATTACTTAAATATTAAGGAAATGTAAAATTAACTATGGAAATGTAAAAAAAAATTAAATAAAATTAGGTAAGCACTGTGATATGTCTATTTGCTTCGTACCTACCAAATTTATGACTGAAAAAAAGTCTAGATGCTATAGATTATCGATTACATAATGGCTAAGGCATTTTGCTGTGCACGTGTACAAAAGTATGCTTAAGTGAAGGAATATCATTCATTATACTTAAGATCCTTCCAAATTCATAGCTGCAACTCCTCCTTCGCTCATTATTGGCTAGTGCCTTTGTCCATTCAACTCCTGCATGAGGTTGAAACCTTGGTGAATTTTGTATTGAAGTGTCATTAAAGGATTGGAACCCTTTTAACGGAGTCTCCTACATTGCCGTTTACTAGACAGCACCCTCAGAGAGAGAGAGAGAGAGAGAGAGAGAGAGAGAGAGAGAGAGAGAGAAAGTGTGGCAAGGGGTGGGTGGGTGCCTGGGAAAAAGGGAAGGGCTGCTTTGCATGCATGTCTACGAACGCTTTAATATATAACAAATTTCTCTCTCTCTCTGATTTAGGCCTATAGTATCTTATCATCGTTCATAAACTAGTTTGTTTAAAATTCCTTTACCATCACAATATGTTTATATACAATTCTATGAGATGTCATCAAAGTCGTTTGTCGGGCACCACAGATTGTGTGATTACTTAATGCTTTAGTTAATTGTAGACTTTTTGTAGACCTTAAGGATTCCTTTGACAAGGCAAATAATAAAGTCATTTTAGAAAGTGTTGAGTAAAGGCATAAAAGGCAAGTTATCAGTGTGGATTTCAGATTATTTTTCAAACAAAGGCCAGTGTCTGGTTTCAGGGTCATGATCTGGAGAGAGGATTTGAATTGGGTACCCCACAATGGGGTGTTCTCAGCCCTATGCTATTCAATATTCTTATGGACAGGATAGCTTCTTATAAATTTTATGGAGAACCACAAGTTATAGTATATGCAGATGACATAATGATTCAATGTAGAAATGAGGATCATGTGTTGTTAGTAATTGGTCAACTACTGTGTGTCTTTCATTAGGTCTGCCTGTTAATGGAAAACAGAAAAAACTATCAGTCACGAACCTTAAATGGAATAAAACTTTAAAAAGTTAATAGTTATAAGTACTTAGGAATGCATGCTAGTTTCAGTACTGAAGTTAGTTATCAAAATCAGTTGTCAAAAATATATGCACAGCCCAAGGCACAGCCAGGTTAAAATTTAAAAAAAATTTGCCGCATTAATGAAAACGTGTTGGTGTGCTAGTTTTTGTTATAAGATCTGTATATCTAAGCACAGTGATAAGTATAATAGACCATTCAGCTCCTATCCTTGCCTCATACTCGGGCCTTTGGAGCTCATTCCAAATGAAGCGATGAGAGTTGCAGAACTTCGTTGCCATAAGACAAGAATCAAGATCATGAGAAAGGAGCTCAACCTCCCAAGCATCACTAACAGAGTAATGGACCTAACACCCATTTCCACTTTGAGGATTAGTACTAGTGGTGATATTCACCTAAAGAATGCTGTTGATAAATACACTGGTGGGTTTAGTGGCAACTTCAAAAGATATGCACATGCAAAGCAGCTTTGTCAAAGATTGTGTGAATATGAAGTTGAGGGATTTTGTGTTCCTTTGCCAAAAGTACTGTTCTTTGAGGACCTGGATTATGGGAGATATAGCTGTAAGGATAGACTCGAGCAAGGAAAAGAAAGTAAATTGTAATCCGTCATAAATCACAGCAAATGTTTATCCAGAAAATATCAGAGCATCCAGTGGAAAAGGTCATCCATACGTATTGTGATTGTTCCGTTGCTGAAAATCGAACAGTGTGTGGCATCGTTAGAAGGGAATTATTTTAGTATGGGACTAGTGCGTAAGTAAAAATATCTAAGCGAGCAGACAGTAGACGTTCTAGCACTGCTGCTGAATTGTATGCCATATATGTGGGCCTCCAGCATGCTTCTATGAAGAAAAAACTTTGGATTTGTAGATAGCCAAAGTGCTTTGCTTGCACTGAACTCTGGGTCACCTACTGATGATGATTTGATTAAGAAATGTAAGAATTTCATACATGACATAAGATCAAATGAGAGTGATGTGAGCGTTATGTGGATATAATCTCACTGAGGTAGTCCTTACCTATATGATTGAAATAGCTCATGATTTAGATAAAGGATGTGAAATGGATGTTGCAGAATATAATCTATTCAAAGTATCAAAAGAATAAAAATCTGAAATGGAAAAAATTCGACATCAATGGGAAGTGGATGTTGCACTGGAAATTTTGAATAATGGTGGCAGTAATAGCCTTCAAAAATATGATCAGGTCATGAATGGTACAAATTTTGTTCAAGGTAAAGCTTCAGCCAAGCATGACAGATTTGTAATGAAACTTTATTTAGGATACAGCTATTATTGGCAGTGTTTTGAAGAAAGATGTTATTCCTTGTAAACTGCGCGGTATTCCAAAGTCCCATACTCTTCTTCATAACATAATGTAGTGTAGTGTAGTAGTTTGGATGAATATCGAAATAACAATATAACTAATGTTGCAGATATGATATGTTATTTAATAACGACAATTAGGAAAATTTTGTAAAATAAAAAAATCAATAAATATGACATTAGGATGTAACGAATCAGCCGTGCCATTTACTGTTAAAAAATGCTTTTGTTAGAGAAGTTTTAGTGTGGGCCTGTTAGCATAATAACAAAGCGCTAATTTTGATATATCCTATACACTGTTTGAATTTGCATTCGTCGGAAATGTGTACTGGTATCATATTAATCAGGCAAATCAGGATCAACAAAATTTATAATACCTGCTTTATTATAATTCATTTTATTTATGTAACCATTACTCTCGATATCTTATACCTAAGTTTTAATGCTATACATTTTCATACATACCGTGCACAAGCGTAGGCAGTTTTTTTTTCTGTAATTTCGTGTTTATACCTGAAAGTCGCGGTAAAGGATTATCCTTCACTCCAGAGCACTTAACAACCACACCTCCTAAGGTGTCGATTAGGCCTATGCATACAATTTGATTTATGGCCACACACAAACTTGCTGGATTTAGGCATTACAGTTGCGCATTTTCCCACGCTACAGAATTCGAACTTTCTAATCCGAACATGTCACCAGTTTGTTCTGGAAACTACTGGAATAACGAAACCGGAATTATTAAATGAAATAGAATGTGTACCGGGTGATGGCTCCGGAGGATTTACGTAGATGTTAGGTTTGTTACCCGAGTTTTTTTTACATGCATGTTGATAAATTTCAGTTAGCACTCGCCTAACAATAAGCTGAAAATGGTACTCCATTAAAATCTATGGCATTTCCTCTGATATAAAGTCGAAATGACCTTTAGTTAAAAGCTCACGTTTAAACACTATACTGCAGCGACGTATCCGGTTCCTTACCGCCACGGTAAACTGTAAGCGTTAGACTGAAGAATTAAAGTCTGTACTCAGTTCATGACTTCTTCTCCCATATGGACTTCAAACAACCGTTTAAACTCTATATACTACTGTGACAATAGGTGGCAGTTATAACAACCGTTTGTTCTTTATTTGTTCCACGGAATATTCATAATGTTATTCTCAAAGTCTGGAAAATATTCACATAAGAGCTATAATCTCTATTTTGGATTGTTTATTTATATATCAATTTGAATATTGTAATTATTTATTTATTGCGTTGACAAATTTGGTATTCATCCATCTATCAGTTCAATTTTTTTGCATTTTTCAACTATATTTTTTGCATAGATCGGACGACATGCAGGCATATAGATATGGCTTGTGATAAAGGAATATCAGATCTATTTAATAAGCAGAAAAGTCATATGCTCTACACAATGTCCAACTCTCATTTGTATTCCAATGTCTCATCTCTTATTTTCATTTATTTTTTGTTCAGGCAACTTAAGTAAAAATCCATATTCATTTGTGTAACATATATATTAAATCGGTATATATCTAGCGAGACATTTTTACATATAATATCAAATAAATAGTAAATGAAGTAATTACGATAATGATTTATGAAAATCACAATTAAATCAGAACACCAGCCGGCGTCTGGTCGGCCTTCGAAGAGACGGTTTTTCTGGAGGTGCCGTTTCTTCCTCCTGTTCCTCCTCCTTCGGCGGGGAGAAGGTTGGCGACGGAGGCGGAGGCAGAGCAGTCAGGAAGTCGACAAGGCTGAAGGCTCCTCGTCCCTTGTCAGTCCCTAGATAATCGAGTCTCCCTCTTTTCTGCCGAAGACTCTTTGCTTCCTCTTCGGCCAAAGTCTGCCTCGGCCTCTTCGCCCTTCGCCTAACGTCCTCCCTCCAGTCGGAGACGCCGCCGACGGTTTGCGCGGGAGCTTTCACTCCTCCAACTGCTGCTGCTGGAAAATAACAACACCAACTATTAGGCGATGAAGGGAAAAGTAAACTGATAAAAAAATAGGCAGATGAAACATATCTCGTGACTATGTTAGGCCTAAGAAATTGTTTGCAATAATATGGAGCACTTTGTTTCAATAAAGGTATCAGTAACCACTAAGAAACAAGAGGTCTATATAGTAGAATTAAATAATTCACTTAATGAATAAATTGCAATGAATTGCTAAGACCACCATGCACTGTAATATTTCTTACTATAGTACTAAGTCTTAAAAGAATCCGAAATTTACCTTGTTGTACGCACTCCATATTTCCAATTCGAACTCGGAGAGTAATCCTGTAGAAGGAGACGGGAGACCGTATAAGGTGATACCAAGCGAGCACAGGTCAGACTGCATAAGAATTTCATCGGCCATCGAGGTTTTATACCAACAGTCAGACCCTGAGGCCATTTTCTCTTCCTTCGGATGTCGTTTTCTTAATGGAATCTCAATCCCAAAGGTCATTACTCAGTGAATTCTGAATCCCCTAATAATGCGGTAGACCCAACTGGTATATTGACCGTGATAATCCTTTCTCAAAATCTAGGACGCTGACCGTGGCTTCTCCCTCTGAGCCTTAATTGCTCTGTGAACGGATTTATTCTTGGAGGATTATCGTCTCCCTAGCGCACTTTTCTTTTCTTTATCTTTTATCAGAGAAAATATACAATATTTTACAATTTTAACGCACTTGGTCAAAATGAAACACATGCATTGTGGATACTCTTTTCCTTGACCTTTATGAATCCACTTTGGTATTTCCTGGCTTTGTTTCTCTTCTCAGCAACGGAGTTTAGAGCTTATTTATCTTTTAGAAACGTTATCGCAATCAATGAAGATATTTGAGCATAAATTAAATTAAATTTGAATGTTAACTATCACTCTTTATCCTTTAATTGTAAATTCATAATTTTGGAATGTGGTTTTTACATGAAACACATCTCTTGCAATAATTATTAGGCTCGTTTGTCTTACTTTAATAAGTAGAGTTTTTTCGTTTTCGTTTTTTCTTGCATCTTAACGCATGGGACTATAAACATGGAATAGATATACGTGTTAAATATATTAACGCTGATTGTCACTGCGCGGCGCCACAGGAAAGGGTGGAGATGACGCCGAATGAAGCTATTACAGCATCGCCTTGCAGACGACTTTTTCAACTCTGTCGTCCTCAATTTTCCACCGATTTTAATCAATATAGGCTCATTGGGAAGCTCTTGAAAATCCCTTTTAAATGCATATAACTAAGCATGTAGAAAATACGGCGCTGCAGTGATTTAAATAAAGATATCCAGATATGCATTTTAACTGGGTTTGCTTTTTACTCTACTGTTCCAAATTTTTAAATATAAATTTTGATAAATTTATCATCAGTTAAAAGCTCTTGAAAAGCACTTTCCAATGAACCCAATGAAGCACGTATATGTCTCACACAATAGAAATAATCATGCAATGTAGCCATGTGCTGAGACAGTGATTTCATGTCTTGCCATGGGGTTGTGTAGTAAATTTTATCTCTAAAGCCTGTTGAACCCCTTATATTTAATTTCCTTCTCAGTATCAAAGTCTTTATACTCTACTTTGCATTTTATGCACTACCTAGGTGTTATCACCTTGGTATCCAGTCTGTGTCACCTAGGGATTAACCCTATCATCATAACACAGTGGACATAAATTGTAATTACGTTGCCTTATATCAGTCATTATTACAAAAAGAAACACACTCGTTAATGTAATTTATTCTTACAGATCACTTATTAATGTCAGTGTTATTTAATAATAATAATTTTGAGTCTGTTTTGAATGTATTATCATGTAGAGAGAAATTACAAGATTGAATAATGTGTACTACTAAATTACTTTAATATAATGCAACAAATGTCATAGATGACAAGATAGTGTCATGGAAAGTTAACAGATTATGTATGCACCAGTTGGGCGAGGTGGGCATTAATTGTGATACAGGCCGACTTATCACTAAATTACAGAATTTGTAGACAATTTTATGCTAAATGTACAAAAGCTGAACTCGAAACCCTGGGTATTACTGCCCCTTGAAGAGAACAAGTGCATTGCATTCCTGGGAAATGCTTCTACCCTGCAATGCCTAACCGTGGTAATAGCGTAAATCAAAGTTAATGCCCACAACCAGGCGAATCAAAAGTAGTGCTTTATCTACTCCAAGGATGTCTGCTTCATTGGCGTCATAACAAAGCTCTCTCCACCCTTTGCAATGGCCGCATGTTTACGTTCCAAGATCTTACGTAATGTCGAGGTTGGTTCACGATTGCACAGTTGTCATTTGAAGTTTAAAATGTGTGCATTGGAAATGCTCGCTCTCTCTCTCTCTCTCTCTTTTTAAAGCTCCATTTGAGTTATATCCTTGAAGAAATGTTTATAGTTATAGACATTTTAGTACAGATCTTCCTTTGTTTAAGAGTGATGCTTCTGTTCTGGGGCGATATCCATAGCTCCTTGTGTTGAGACCCAAATTGTTTCTTCCTCATCATCGCCTTTCTAAATCTATATTTTCATTCCATATTCTATTCCTGATAATATATTATCGTGAAACTGCCATTAATTATAATGAGATGTGTTTCTTAAAAAAAAAAAATTAAGTTATTTATTTATTCATTTATTTTTAAGAATCGAGAGTCGATATCGTTATTTACGCAATGAGTTAAGCAAACTTAACTGGTATCCTATCCGCACGATAATTCATTCCTAATGAACCTAGGAGGCAGACCGTAACTCCTCCTTTGAGGCCTTTAATTTCCACTCAAAACCTGCATCAATTTCTAGCAAGTCATTCCAAAATGAAATTAGCTCGACCCGTTAGTTGATCTCTGCATATCTGCCAAATCTATAACAATAATAAAGATAAAACCATTTCTCCCATTGCAGATTAAAAAATTTCTTTTTCGTTACTCAAAATTCTAAGTTAATTACAAAGTTCACGATTAATAAAGTTTTAGTTTTGAGTTTATTTATTTATTTACTTATTTATTTATTTATTTATTTAATTTATTTACTTTCAATAACAAAACAAAAACGGAATCAGATCTTCTATTACCATGGCATTTCATTTTGGTGCTGTTGCCAACATTTCAATCAACTCCTCGTACGTTTAGAGCTATTGGCAAGTATCTAAAAACTGTCTCCGAGGGCCACTTCCGGTAGTCACGGTATGTTTGTAGGCATAACTCCTTTCTACAAATATTTTGATTTCTTAATATCATAAGCAAAGAATAAATTGGTAAGCAAGGAAATATGAAATAAAGCATAACATAAAGTAAGTTGTATACAATTGTATACAAGCAGATCTCTCTCTCTCTCTGACAAGATAATTGATTGGAATCTTAAGAAGGACGACACTCCTCGTTATAGATATAGATAATATATAGGCGACAAAGAACTGTTTTTTAAAATTCGTAATTCGAAAAATGAACAAGAAATATATCTCCTAATTCTGTAGCATTCATCAACTACCTTCAAGTAACTAATTTATTTTAGTAATAATGATAAATGTACATTTACAAGTACTGACAAAATAATTAAAGTGTTAAAATAAGAAAATAGCTCTAAAATTTAGAGAGAGAGAGAGAGAGAGAGAGAGAGAGAGAGAGAGAGAGAGAGAGAGAGAGAGCAGGACGGAATAAGAAGATTATTAAAATTCCTGGAAATGAAAAACGACCCCTATAATCTTATAAATATGACCTCAGAGTTTGTCTCAAAGACATTCAATCAACGGTCTGTCACACGTATAAAGTTGTCCTTTTTGTAATTGGCATCAGGGCAGATATTTAAACGCCACGCCTTCGTGGTGGTGGTGAAACTAAAATGCTCTCCGGAATACGTGGATTTTGAGGGCTGCTTAATGAAAAAGAACCCGCGCTGGCATAGCGCCAGGTTAACCATAAACAACGACAACTAGGAACCACAATGAACCTTCAATGAACACGTCAGCTGACCTTCGATTCTCTGGTGAACAAGGGACTGTGACTGTTGTTGTTGTTTGAGATTAAGCTGGCATTGTGCCAGCACGGGTACTTGCTCACAGAGCAGCCCGTAGGTCATATGAATATTTTGCTGGTGGAAAGGTGATTTTAAGGATATGTGGTGAACCTTTATTATGATATCAGTGGAATATGCAGGCGAAGTATGATTTGCAAAAGTGAAAGGAAAGGTGAACATGCGAGGTTACAAACCCCTTTGAACCCTAAGGTTGTACCCTGCAGTAGGAGAAAAAGATCGATAGTAGCGAGTCCTGACGAGTCAGGGATAGCCAGTAAGGAAATCGAAAAAGTTATCGTCGCAGGAAAACGGAAAAAAAGGCGCAAAACTCTATTGAGTTCAAGTACCACATTCCATTACTCTACGATAAAAAAAAGCACCTATCATTAGTGATAGATCTCGATGATAGAAAAACGAAAAATGATCAGTTCTAAAAACAGTAAAACAAAAGTTAGCAAAAGTTTAAGCGGTAGTTACGTGACAATTGAATAATTCGGTCGTTAGAGATGAGGCAGCCGAAACGGAGGGGAGGGGAAGGTTGTAAGTAGTAGAAAAAGTAGTTAATTGGCAATTAAGTAGTTAACAATTAACAGGCGGTGGAGTTCTGTAGCGATATCTCTGGACTAATCTCTACATCCTGGATTTCGTGAAGACTGCAGCTAACAGTTGTTTCTTCATATCCCAATGTTACAGTAAAGAGTCTATATATAAATGGAATGGAACTCAATCGTAGGTAGCAGGAACTTACTGACATTGAAGTCTCCCAGGAGAATGACGTCGGTCTGAGTTTCGCCACCAGCACCCAGGTTTCGTTTTTAGGTCTTTGTTTTAATTAATGTCCCTCCGTGGGACTGTGACCTCTTCTGTTTGAGTTCCTGCTTCGACTTGCAAAACGGGAACTGCTGACGGAGTTTCGGTTTGCATGTCCTCTTCTTCAACTAGCGATTCTTTGGTCTGGGTTCCTATTTCCACTAGCAAAATAGGAACTACTAGCTATGTGGGGTTGGGGGGAATGAACTTAGGGGTCGGGGAAATATGCATAAGGGCAGGGGAAGATCTAGGGGTCGGAGGTGATTTTAGGGGATTGTGGGGAGCAGGAGGTTGGAGGTAAAGAAAGGATGAGGGGTTGGGGATGTAATGACGGGGTTTAGGAGGTTGTGCAGGGGAAGGTTGAGTAGTTTGCCGTGGAGGAGGCAGATTCGTCATCGGGTGTATTCTTGGCTTGCTTGGAGGTCTTCTTGGTGGCGATGGCTGGCGTTCTCGAGGTCTTGCAGGCGGTGGGGGGATGCCCTTCATCCTCCAAATCTTTCTCCAGTCTGACGGGGCATCCCCTAAACCATGCATGGTGGGACGTGACAGATTGGGGATGGGGAACAGTGTGGCCCTTTGCTTTAAACTTTTCAAGGCAAACGTCGGTCTCGTGACGCTGGCTGCAAATCCCGCAGACATGTTTGGTGGTACACTACTAGTCCCGCAGCCCGGACCATTGAGATACAACGAACGAGATACCGACTGTAACCCCTACCGGTATTTAGGAGTAGACTTGTAAACTGTGAAACTGACCGTCTGCCGAAAATATATGGGTGGCTTACTTAACAAGCACCACTAATTGCTCGTTAGATTTTGGGTC
>NC_087214.1:12193427-12266004 GCF_015104395.2 Macrobrachium nipponense | reverse complement strand
CAATTCGATACCGAGTTTGAACACTCTTGAGATCAGTTGTATTCTTTCGCATTTTCTTTAAATAGTTAAGAATATCCTATTGATTCGCTTCAAGTATTTAGTATTCACTCATCTCTCGTCTTCGCGTGAATCTTTTATGTTTTCGTAATGAGAAAACTTGTGGCGGTTAATTAATCCACTTGGAAAATTGCCACCAACTGCACAAAGTCCTACGATATTCTTTTTCTCAAAAAAGGTATCGTCATTTTCATATACCACTTCATATAGGAAGTTAAGCTGCATCTTTTTTTTTATTTAATGAAGGTTTTCCAGCAACTCAGAGCTTTTATATTTCAGTCGCCTCACTTTCTCTGTGCTTTTACAAGTCGCGTTGGCGACAGGGAAGGTTTCAGAATTTTATTGATACGCTTAGTTTATTGCATAATTGTCTTTTCGTCGTCATTTATTTAAAAATAGATATTTAATCTTTCGCTCTACAAGGGCAAAATAAGATCATATTTTCGAAGTCATTATACTAATTCAACCATAATATATTACTCTCGTGTTTTTTTAGAAAGAATTTTATTTGAGTTGAAATTCAAGTAAACTGAACGAGTAACTTTATTAAAATCGTGTCTGTATCTCCCATAAGTTTAAGGCCTATGTGATGATAATATTTTATTTTGTTATTTTATTGTGTTAATTCGTAAACATCATCTAGATCATTTTATAGGATCTTATACCCCAAGTTTTGACATTTATAATGATATTTGGGTTTGTGGGTCAAGTGTGTTTTGTAATTATCTATGTGAGAAGTTTGTAAGTAAAGGGAAAGAGCATTGACCAACCCCCACCCCCCAAAAAAAAAGAAACTTGCTAAAAAAAAATTGGCAGAAAGGCAACAGAGAAGTTATTTATGATGGACAATGAACTGATTGACTTTGAAAGTATAATATATGATGGAAGTGAAGTGTTTATATAATTAGAAAGAATAGCTGGTGGGTTAGTATGCCAGACTATCTGAGACAAGTGTCTTTATGTATCCAAGTCTGTCCATCATCTTCATGAATTAAATAATTCGAGAAGGGACGGTAGATTTAGGAGTGCGAAAAAGTTACTAATAGGTGCTATAGTAGATTCACATCAACCGTGCATTTGACGTCTAGGCCAGTCCCTTACGACGCTCCTGATTGGCTGTTGATAAACCAATGACAGGGCTGGAAACTCTCAGTCTCTCTCGAGAGTTCACATAGGTAGGATGTGTCCCACCTCTCTTGGGGGTCAGGAGAGGTGGAACATACATCCTGCCTTTGTGAACTCTCTCGAGAGACTGAGAGTTTCCAGCCCTGTCATTGGCTTATCAACAGCCAATCAGGAGCGTCGTAAGGGACTGGCCTAGACGTCAAATGCACGGTTGATGTGAATCTACTATAGCGCCTCGGTGGCGTGATTGGTATGGTCTTGCCCTGCCACCTCGGTGGCCGCGAGCTCGATTCTCGGGCATTCCATTGAGGAGTCAGAGATGTGTATTTCTGGTGATAGAAGCTCGCTAAGTTCACTCTCGACGTGGTTCAGAAGTCACGTAAAGCCGTTAGTCTCGTTGCTGAATAACCACTGGTTCCATGCAACGTAAAAACACCCTACAAACAAACAAACTAGCGAAGAAAAACTGCAGACACTAGAGTGAAAGTGTTTGTAAGAGAAGAAAGTGAGTAATTAATGTCAGCAAGAATGAGGTTGTGGGAGTGAATGAAAACCAGGCAGATATTTCCCAGCATGCACTCATACTCTCCTTCTCTCTGGCTGCGACCCACCTCACTCGAATAACTGTCAGGTCCCTATCTCATTGCATAGCTTAAATGAGTCACCGTTACTCGCCCAGGAATCGAACCTGTGCTCTGCGACAAAACAAGAAGGTAAACAGCAGGTCCTACGCTATAGAAAAAAAAGGAATCCTGAACAATTTCATTCCAGAAGGTAACATGACTCGCCAAGGAATCGAACCCGTGCTCGGCGGTGAAATAAGAAGGAAGACAGCTGGTAGGTCCAGCGCTGCAGAAAAACAGGAATCTGGAACAATTCCATTCCAGTTGTAGAACACTCACGAGCGATAGAATTCCAGCTGGGAACGAGAAAGGAGTAGGTGGTGAGAGAGGATTATGGCCCGAGTTCAAACAGAACCACCAAATGATTGGTCGGGTTTTTTGTGCTCTCTCTCTCTCTCTCTCTCTCTCTCTCTGCTGGGCTACTTTCGTACGAAGGTTTCATTTCCCCCTTTCCGAAATTTGGGGTCGTTCTATAATCTACAGTCAATTTGCATATACTGATGATTCTCTTCTCTTCTATACTGATGATATTGCGATGAGCTGGTAATGTGATAATGGCTCTGGCTGGGGCGACCCCTCAATATATCCATTCTTTCCTCTAAGGGGGGGGGGGGGGGGGGGGGGATGGTGCGGTTGCGGTTGGGGCGGGGGGGGAATGGACCTTTTGATTATGGAGCGTAATAGAGATAGTGATGATTAGATGATATTAAAATATTTAGTGATTTCAGTTTTGTTGCGTAATTGGTGTAAATTATTGAAAAAAAACAAAAAATACGTAGTAAATTATCTTTGATTGAGGCGTTCGTAATTGAGATAGTGATGATTATGATAATAATATAAATAATTGTAGTTATATCTAGGGATTTTCGTTGTTGGTATTAGAATTGTAATTTGTGCAAATTGTTTTTAAAAAAATACTAGTAAATCATCTTTGATTATGGCGGTCGTTTTTGAGATAGTAATAATTATATTGAAAATAATTGTTATTTTAGCTAGTGACTTCAATTGTTGTTATTAGAATTGCAATTAGTTTAAACTATTGAGAAAATTACTAGTAAATTACCTTTAATCATGGCGGTCGTAATTGAGATAACAATGATGATATAAATAATATTAATTACATTTAGTGATTTCAGTTGTTGCTATTATTAATATGTAATTGGTGTAAATGACTGAGAAAATTACTACTAAATTACCTTTGATTATGGCGGTCGTAATTGAGATAATAATAATAAATATAATTGTGATTACATCGATAGTGATTGTAGTTGGTTGCTATTGCCAGACCTGTAGTTGCAACATTGCAAGTCAGTAGTTCAAGGAGGTTCTCGGAACCGCCTATTAAATTCGGGGTCACCCGGCAATATCTTGCCCCCCCCCCCCCCCCCCCCCCCCGCCCCTACCGGGCATAGTTAGCGGTTTTATACAGTATTATATGTTGTAAAGAAATCTAGATATCTTCAGAGAATTATTTACTTGATTACTATTTTTATGGGAAAAAATTTAAGCATACTTGTTCCATTACAATTTTTTCCCATTATAATTTTGTCATTTCCATTACAATTTTGTTTGAAATGTCAAGTTAAAGTCATCTTCTTCTCCTTTTAAAAATAAACACAAGCGTGCTCAAGATGGCGACGAGATCAGACCCTTTTATCCTATGCAAGTCTTGGTATGTATTTAAAATTCTACTTAAAATTCAGTTACAGTAATACGTAAAAGATAAAGGATTTCGAAGCGTTTTTGTAACAATATACCAACATTCACACACGAGAAAAGGGTCTGATTTTATCAAAATCTTCAGCTAAATAACGTGATTACTCCTCGCATTCTTCAATATTATTTACTAATACAGGCGAGGAGGGAGCATCAGAATAATAACTACCATAGAAAAGAACTCTGCTTTAGGGGGAATGGCGTCACGTAGAAATGCCTAACATAGCTCCCACTAACAATCATAATAACAATCCAGGGTGTCCATAAAGTCCCAGTACCATTACAGATATTTGTTTATTGTAATGGTACTGGGACTTTATGGACAACCTGTAATTCTAAGTCTAAAGGCCGGTACTGAACAGGCAAAACTGAACTCACTAACGTTCAGTTTCACCTGTGCATAACTGCCCAAGTATAACTGATGATTATCAGTGGCTACCTTTAATGACGAAAGCATTTTAGAGAGTTGAGGCCGATGTATGACGGAAATACGCATTTTTCCATCTGAAATTCCTGACTCTTTTTGCCTAAATGGGAGAACTACGAATTTCGCCCAGTTTTGTTTTATATATAAATTCTTTATTTCAACGTAAAGTTTCTTCGAGTTAGTATTTAGTCATAGCACAAGGACATATACGCACGTGTGTGTGTGCGTGCATAAGAGAGTGTGAAGATGGAAGTCTTTGGAACGCTAGGCTGAAGCATGCGCTGGAGCCCTTATCGCATATCACCGATGGAGACATTCTGGATCATTAGAGCCGAAGAAGTCTTCAGAAGCCAGAGAATTCTTCAGAAGCCAGAGGAATCTTCTGAAGACAGAGGAATCTTCAGAAGCCTCAGAAGTCTTCAGAAGCCAGAGGAATCTTCAGAGCCACAGAGTCTTCAGCCGGAGGAATCTTCAGTGCCAACAGAAAGCTTCAGGAACCAGAGGAATCTTCAGAAGCCAGTCGTAGCATTTTTTAAAACTACCTATAGGCAAACCTCCAGTAGGTAGTATAATCACCAAACATGTTTAACCATATTGTCCAATGTGTTAGCAACTTTGTGATGGCCCACCACCCTGCAGAGAGACTTCGGGATCTATGGATTATATTGTCAGCCCTTCTTTGTTGGTCTTTTGTCGGTTTCCTTCATGGAAACTTTGTTGACTAGTAGATTACTAATAATCTTTTTGATTTCCCAGCTCCCTGTAGAGAGAATTATGGACTTATTGTTGATTATATTGATTGTCCTTCTTTGTTGGTCTTTTGGCGGTTTCCTTCATGGAAACTTTGTTGGCCTGGTAGGAGGACTTATAATCTTTTTGATGGCCCAACTCCCTGCAAAGGTAGTTGTGGATTTCTTGATCATATTGCTTGTCCTTCTTTGTTGGTCTTTAGGCGGTTTCCTTCATGGAAACTTTGTTGGACTGTTTGAAGGACTGAAGAACGTTGAGATGGCCCAGGTCTTTAGGCGGTTTCCTTCATGGAAACTTTGTTGGACTGTTTGAAGGACTGAAGAACGTTGAGATGGCCCAGGTCTTTAGGCGGTTTCCTTCATGGAAACTTTGTTGGACTGTTTGAAGGACTGAAGAACGTTGAGATGGCCCAGGTCTTTAGGCGGTTTCCTTCATGGAAACTTTGTTGGACTGTTTGAAGGACTGAAGAACGTTGAGATGGCCGAGATTGATAACTGTGATATTAAGTTAGAGATTTGCGATGGATCAGAGATATGCTTTGTACAGTGTAAGTTGTGTATTTTGGTTGAGATGAAATCGTATCGAATAGTTATTTTATTTATAATTTATTAGTAATATATGGAAGTAATCGTTCTTCATTTCGTATTGTCAATTTCAATAAGATAAAGATGGTAAAATCACTCATATCATTGTAACATTTTTCACAATTTCGAAAGTCATAGTGTACGTTCTCAAGTAGCAAAAAATTATAATAACAGTGATATTCATATTTCCTTTAACAGGAAAGGGATTATGCAAAATAGGAGTTAATTTTGTTAACTACTTATTTTATAATTTTTCATTTTGGAAAATGGCGTAATATTGCACGATGTTTGCATTACTAATTTAGAATTTAATTATTAACTTTTTTCTCAGTCATTAACTCGTGATTATATTATTCCAATATAACCACAAATTACAGAATATTCATCATTTTGTTCTCTTATTAGTGGGACACAGTAGATGGCACTCAGCTCCAGAATAAGAAATTCAAACATAACCACAGATTACAAGAAATTCACCATATTGCTTGTGGAATTTCTCCTGAGCTAGTAACTGAAACATAACCTCATGTAAAAGAACTATCATTTTGTTCGTGGAATTTCCCCTGAATACACACTCAAATATAATCACAGATTACAAGAAATTCATCATATTGTTTGTGGAACTTCTCTCCTGAACACGTAACTGAAATATAATCACAGTTTACAATAAATGTATCATATTGTTTGTGGAATTTCTCCTGGAAACGTAACTGAAACATTACCACAGATTACAAGAAATTCATCATATTGTTTGAAATTTCTCCTGAACACTTAATTCAAATATAATCACAGATTACAAGTAGCTCATCAGATTGTCTGTGGCATTCCTCCCGAATACGTAACTGAAGTGCAGTTAGCCACAGATTACAAGAGACTCGTCACTTAGTGGAACTTCTCCTGAACTCGTAACTGAAACATAACCACAGATTGCAGGAGACTCTTCACTTTGTTTGTACCATTTCTCACAAACAAAACCGTCCGATTTAGGGGCACAACAAAGCAGCAAACACTTACGTTTCAAAACGGCCTCGCAGTGAAATGTTACGTAGCACTATCCCATCAGCTGTTGCTTTTATTCGCAAGCGCGCGAGATTTAACGCGCGGGATACATCATGGCAGGACCTATAAAACTTAATATTGAATAAAACAAACGCCCACAATTCCTCGCCACAATGGAAGAATGAAAAGGAAAAGTAAAACGATGCCTCGGGGCAATAAGAGAATTTCTGCTCGGACATCATGTGGGAGCATTATACACATTCCTCTCCTGGCCCCCACCCCCACCCCCCACCACCTCCTTTGCCCTTGTCCTATGTTATGATTCCAAACTGTATACAGGGAAGAACCTTGTTCTGTTTTGGTCCCCCTAGTTCTCGTCTCCTCTCTCTCTCTCCTCTCTCTCTCTCTCTCTCTCTCTCTCTCGTCATCTGCTTTCAGTACTGGATTGAAATTTTTTGTCTTTTCTTAGTCGGTTACAAAGATAAGTTGGGGAATGTTTCGTGTAATAATAATAATAATAATAATAATAATAATAATAATAATAACCAGGAAACATATGACAATACACAAAGCACTACACCCAAGAGCAAATACGGACAGACTATACATAACACGAAAGGAAGGAGGGAGAGGACTACTAAGTATAGAGGACTGCGTCAACATCGAAAACAGAGCACTCGGGCAATATCTGAAAACCAGTGAAGACGAGTGGCTAAAGAGTGCATGGGAAGAAGGACTAAAAATAAAAGTAGAACGAAGACCCAGAAATATACAGAGACAGGAGAAAGACAGACAGAACAGAGGACTGGCACAACAAACCAATGCACGGACAATACATGAGACAGACTAAAGAACTAGCCAGCGATGACAATTGGCAATGGCTACAGAGGGGAGAGCTAAAGAAGGAAACTGCAGGAATGATAACAGCGGCACAAGATCAGGCCCTAAGAACCAGATATGTTCAAAGAACGATAGACGGAAATAACATCTCTCCCATATGTAGGAAGTGCAATACGAAAAATGAAACCATAAACCACATAGCAAGTGAATGCCCGGCACTTGCACAGAACCAGTACAAAAAGAGGCATGATTCAATGGCAAAAGCCCTCCACTGGAGCCTGTGCAAGAAACATCAGCTACCTTGCAGTAATAAGTGGTACGAGCACCAACCTGAAGGAGTGATAGAAAACGATCAGGCAAAGATCCTCTGGGACTATGGTATCAGAACGGATAGGGTGATACGTGCAAACAGACCAGACGTGACGTTGATTGACAAAGTCAAGAAGAAAGTATCACTCATTGATGTCGCAATACCAATGGACACCAGAGTTGAAGAGAAAGAGATGGTGGATAAGTATCAAGATCTGAAAATAGAAATAAGAAGGATATGGGATATGCCAGTGGAAATCGTACCCATAATCATAGGAGCACTAGGCACGATCCCAAGATCCCTGAAAAGGAATCTAAAAAAAACTAGAGGCTGAAGTAGCTCCAGGACTCATGCAGAAGAGTGTGATCCTAGAAACGGCACACATATTAAGAAAAGTGATGGACTTTTAAGGAGGCAGGATGCAACCCGGAACCCCACACCATAAATACCACCCAGTCGAATTGGAGGACTGTGATAGAGCAAAAAAAAAAAAAAAAAAAAAAAAAAAAAATAAAATAATAATAATAATAATAATGATACCGTCGACGTGTTACGGCCATTATCTGAACGCTTTTCTTTTTGCTAACTTTTTTATGTCTGACCTTAAAACTAAATTTTTAAACCAGTGTTGTTTTGTTCCAGCACTCTTGGCAATGTTCTTTATTTTTAGAATATATTAATCAACTCCATCCAAACATTCAATTTACCATGGAGGTAGAGAGCGGAGGTAGACTTCCATTTTTAGATATTAATTTAACGAGACATAATTCCGAGTTCACTACTTCTGTTTATAGAAAGCGGGCATATACGGGCTTAGCCAATAACTATTATAGCTCTTGTCAATCTCTTTCAAACTTAATACCATCTATACCTTGGTTCATAGAACTCTAAAATATTCTTCAACTTGGCAAATATTTCTCAAAGAAATAGTCTTTTTATTCAACTTTTTCAAGATAAACTCCTATTCCCAAGATATAGTTTATAAAATCACCAATAAATTATTGACACAATTTTTACAACCTCCAACTGTCAACTTTGATGCTCCCAAAAAATTATTCTATGCCTCAATCCCGTATGTGTCTGACTCTAAATTTTCCTTAAATCTCACACGAATAATTGAACAGGAAATCCCCTGTCTTAATGTCAAACTTATTTCCAACAACCCATGTACAATAGGATCATTTTTTAATTTCAAAGATCGCCTGCAGTCCTTCGTGCGATCCAATGTGGTTTATAAATTCCCATGCCCTGGATGTCCGGGCTCTTACGTTGGATCGACGCGGAGGTTACTGCAGGTCAGATATTGCAGCCATTTGGGTTTTAGCTTTCGCACTGGCCAAAGAATCAAGCAGCCAGAATTTTCTAATATTAGAAATCGTGCCGCATCACGTAAAACCTAAGTCCTAAAACAACACTTCTCAATAACTGGTTATGTAAGGGACCCAGACCACTTAGCAACTTTAGAATCATTATATATTAAAAGACTGGTTCCCTCTCTCAATAGTAATACTTCCTCAGCAACTTTGTATCTGGCATAGTTGTCGTCTGGCCTTGGACGCCATTGTATGTCATTCCCTCTTCTCTCCTGCTTATGGACGGTTGGTGTTTTGGTTGTCTCTTTTTGTTTTCTGTTTTATGTGCTTTTTATGCTTTTACTTTTTATTGTTTTAACTTGTAAATTTTAATTACATTGTGAATTCCTATTATGCTAATAATGTATTTTATTGTGTCTTTTACTTTTCACGGACTGATGATGCACTGAGTCTTTAGTGCGAAACGTTTTTTCTGTTAATCAACTCGGTCTTTTTAACAACATGTGTATCATGGACCCTCCTGAAGTGTGTATATATATATATATATATATATATATATATATATATATATATATATATATATATATATATATATATATATACATACATACATGTGTGTGTGTGTAACCATGTCTAATCATCAATTATTCCCAGCAAATTAACTCATACAAGGAGCTACTTGTTTTTCGTTTTTACTGGGATAAGGTTAAATAACCTTTCGGAGCATCAAAGATGCCATCGCTGTAAGAAGAAGTAAACTATATTCAAAGAAAATCCAAGAAAATCCTACGAAACCTGGAGTTAGCTTCCTCAAAGGAGGTTACTTATTCCCCATTAGATCACAGGGGCTGCAATGCAAACATGCCCTCGTCACTCTGTTCAGTTTTCCCAGAATGACTAAACTAAGCCTAGAGGTTATTGGTGTTGACGCTGTGAGTGATGAGATCTAGTTATGATTTACAAGTTCTCCTTTCAGGTCTAATTATTTCTGAAAGAAAAAAAAAGGCATTGTCTATTACGTATATGAGAACCTGCCTCCAGCATCGAACGAGAGATGTCTCATTACGGCTAAGAACCTTAATGTTTAAAACAAATTATTTTTTTAGAAGTAAAAGGAAAGCTCTTACGTATATTAAAACATTAGAAGCTACCTCCAGTAACAAACGGTATATGTTTGTATATAATACATGTCTACAGTTTGCCGTATATTATTAGGCCTATGTTATAGTAGACTTGCTTCTGAGAATCGTCATATTTTACAAAAAAAAATGAAACCTCTCCAGTTCATTCTGCATCTTATGTTCTTTGGACCTTTTGTGAAAACCTGCTCTGTCCTCAATAGAAGAATCGGTTTTCAGTTTCAGAAGGAGTTTCCCTTCTATTTTGGGCATTTTTTCCATTGTCTGTGAACTGTGGTTTTACGATTTCCTAGAATTTAGAGAAAATGTTTAGGCGTTTTATAGTGACTTGAAACATTACGACAAAAGAATTGAAGTTTACAGACACGAACATTGTAGGAAAGAACAGTCTTTGAAAGACTGCCAGCTGCAATAAGTAAAGAAGTTGGGTCTTACGCAGCTTTCCAGGTTAATTCCGATATGATAAAGACAAAAGATAAAAATGTAAAAAGGAAAATAATGGAAAAAGGGAAAGGGATGCAGATGAAAGCCGGCATAAATATAGAAGAAAAAGCGAAGAGGGAAAATGAAAACAGAATTAGTGAAGGAAGAGAAATTCGGCGAAAGAAAGAGGGAAATAGTTCAGAAGGAGAGGAAATAAGCCTCTGAATAAAATATATAGATACTGGATGGTCTTGGTGTAAAAGCAAATATGAGCATAACTAAATCGTTTTGCTTTTGAACTTTGATGGAACATGAGGATACGTTTGCGATTTTTTTTTCTTTTTTTTTTTCTTTTCACGTAAACAATACTATTCCCTTTATGGAATTCATTGTCGAATTAGATGCAGACAATAAGTCCCCCTTTTAAGACATTTTCGTCATAGCATGACCCTAGCAATGTAGGTTAAACTTTTTCCCCAAACACACATTCACTTTCTTAAATTTTATTATTGGATAGATATTCATACTTCCATAGATCACCTCAGTGATATGGAAAGTTCCAAAGAAGAGATTCTTTATTCCGAGGCTTTCAGAGGCTAGTCTGCCTCCATCTTCAAGGACCCAAGTAATGAAAAAATACTCGCATGTCAGACGTGTTTATAAGTACAAGATCATCAACGGTTTACCTCTGATCCTGACCTGTGACCTGGGCATTATTAGGTGTTAATCCAAGGGCGTCGTGTTTGTAAATTCAGCCTGGATGGGTATGTCACACAGTTTATTGACATTCAATCGATGTTAAAGAATCTAATGAATTTCGTTATCTCTTGTACGGGGGAAGCCATACCATTCAGCGTAGATTCATTAATAATTCTAATAATTAATTGCTTTATTAATTGAAATTTAACCTTTAATTGCCAACTAACTTCTTTTAGAAAAAAAAATCGTAATTTAAATTTCTTATTATCAGCTGAATTTTGGGCTCTCTGTGTCAGGTCTTTTTAAGGCAAAAGCATAAAGAATGAACTCTTGTAAAACCTCTAAAATTCTCCCGTCTCTCCCTTTCTCCTTCCTTTCACTCCTCCTTTCACTTTTGCTTTCACTCTTCATCGAAGCAATTGGGCGTTTTCTCCAGAATTGAGTCTCGAATGAGTTGAAACAAAAGCTTCTGATTTGACTGATTCCTCGAACTGAATGGTCTGGACTCCGATTAATTCTTCTGGAATTTTTGGCTCGGGCTAAATGCTCGCTTATATCAGGGAAATGCCTCTTCTATAATTCTTTTATTTATTCAAAATTTTAAATGGTGTTATATATATATATATATATATATATATATATATATATATATATATATATATATATATATATATATATATAGTTACTTAGGCGTGTGCAAACACTTTTTGTGATTATTGTTACAGATATGATATACATGAAAAAAGTATTCACTAACAACTCAGGACAATATGACGTCATTATCTGTTTTTCTTTTCAGATTTACTAAAAGCATAAATTCATTCCATTAAAAACAGGTTCGTTTGTCAATATATTTACAATTTCGAAAAAAATTGGTAATTATCAATTGTCGTGAATATATTCAGTAAACAATTTTGTCCTCTGAACAAGCTTTCCTGAACATGCTTTAATTATAGGCTTCAGGGAAAAGTTAAATAATTATCATCTCGGTTGAGTAACAGCAATCAGCAGAAATTATCCAGATAATTCATATTACGCGCAAACAACCATTTAAGTGGGCCTCTTGTAATGGATAATTACGGTAAATTACTTGAATGCTAAAGAGGCATTCGATTGATTTTGTCTGAAGAAACGTAATTGGCACAAAATGCTATTTTATGTCATTAGAACATAATTCAAACACTTGGCCTTTGATGCTCACTGTCATCATCAAAGATGTCATTCATGCTTCACATTCATTATGCACAAGTCCAAATATCATAATTACTGGGTTAATCTGTTTCTTAGAATCGTACAATAATATCATGTGCTATTTCCACGAGCAAACTTGTGCTACGTATTAATGCTTTGTAACTTTTGACATAATTAGAAAGTATTCCTGAAATGTTATTCTTTGTCTGTGTCTGCGTAGTGTGATGAATTCCTTTGCATAAAGGAATATAGTATGATTCTCTTGCCTCAAAAATGGTCACGTGACCTAGGTTCTATTACGTAGACAGTAACTTGTTTCTGATGACTTAATTCTAGTGATAATGAATTTTTATTTTATGGGAAATTCTAGTGATAATGCATTTTTATTTGATGGGAAATTCTAGTGATAATGCATTTTTATTTGATGGGAAATTCTAGTGATAATGCATTTTTATTGTATGGGAAATTCTAGTGATAATGCATTTTTATTTATGGGAAATTCTAGTGATAATGCATTTTTATTTTATGGGAAATTCTAGTGATAATGCATTTTTATTTTATGGGAGTGACTATAGTGCTTTTAAATTTTTCGCTTTTGTGAAAATAAGTCAACTCACCCTTAATATAATTCAGGCAGATTTCCATCACAAACTGATATAGTTTTCCCTTAAGTAATATAGGCAACATTTCCATTTGTTTTCGAGCAAATTGAAGCTATATTGTCGTGACATAACTCAAACAATATCACACATTATGTTTACCTTACCTTCAATTGTCTACAACAAAAATTTAACATAATATAGATTACTTATGGCCAAAAAGCTTTAACATATCTTATTCACGAAAACACCTTGAAATCATCTTTAATAGTTACAGGGCTGCCTCTATGGAATTTTGGTGGTTTAATATTTGACACTCTCTGCCCAATGAAGAGGAACGATATATAATTTCCTTTTGCTTGATCGTTCATACCAGTTACAATTAAAAAAAAAAGTTTATTCTGGTGTTCTTCTACACCTGTTTCTTATTAAAAATTCTGTTCAGAAGAGAAAAGACATTCGTTGTATCTAAGTACATGATTTTATTCCGTACTTTGGACCACTTTTTATGTACTCATCTGCGTTTGTACCCCGACTGCCAACTATAAATTCTAATTTATATTTATTCTTATCTATCATTGTGGCACGACTCAAATTATAGATTAGGAAATATAGAAAGAAGAGATCGGTTATTAGAGAAAAATTAACTAATTAATAAAATACAGATAAAAATGCAAGTAGTAAATTATTAAAATTCAATAATGAACTTTTGAGGTTCCAACTGAACAAAATTCGTTGGGAGACTGAAAAAGCGTCTTACTTAATACTTTCCAATTTTATCCGATACCATGGCAGTCTATCACGGAAAAATAAAGGAGAGAGGAATTATTCAGACTTAGGGCTTTTGATTCCCCGAAATATTCCATTTCATCTTCCCCTTTCCATTGAAAACAGACGCTCTTTTAACGGTGCACGAATGGGCAATATATATAACTCCGAAGCAGAACCGAGTTGCTTGACTCCTTTTTCCATCTTACTGGATAAGCTTCCCTCCAGAATACGCGGTGCTTTAAATTACGACTGGCTTCACAAATATAATTTTCATAATAAAACTAAGCAAAAAATGACAAGCACATGACGCAGCACTTGAAAGGTCACCTCTGAAACGCCAATCTGACTGCAGTCATTTCCAGGAACTTCAGTCTCAGACACATAGGAAGTTTGTAGTTGGAAAGGAAATTCCCCAGACGGGAGATTAACTCTGTGACTGAAATTGCTGGAACTGTTTCACATTCTCTTGCTGTTTGAATTCCCGGAAGCTCTTTTGACAATCAGGGATTTTTGGCTCCAGTTTTATGTTTTGTGTCGTATGGTTATCTATAGTTATTTTCATCTCCTCCATTGCTTTCTGTGGTTCTAGACTTCTGTGTTCTAATGACAGACAAGAAATAGCGAGAGAGAGAAAGAGAGAGAGAATTTCAGAATAATATTCTCTATTACTATTCAAGAGAGAGAGAGAGAGAGTTTCAGAATAATATTCTCTATTACTATTCAAGAGAGAGAGAGAGAGATAGAGAAAATAATATTCTCTACTACTATTCAAGAGAGAGAGAGAGAGAGAATATTGTTCGCTACTACTATTCAAGAGAGAGAGAGAGAGAATAATGTTCTCTACTACCTTTCGAGAGAGAGATTCAGAATGATATTCTCTACTATTATTCAAGAGAGAAAGAAAGAGAAACACGACTCAGATTAATACGCTCTACCGAGAAGTATTTATGCCACATATGACAGAAACAATCCCATTAATTACATAGAGGTAGTTGGAGAATAGCTCATTGTATTACATGACGTATATTTACGGTTCAGTAAAAGTCGCGATTAAAATGACAGCTTTATTTATTACACGCAAGTCCCACAAAAATAGACTACTGTAATATGCGACCGTCGTCATATCCTGCAACCATTAAGACATTAACTTTATGTAATCTCATTTCTCTGCTATTTCTGTACATGCAAACAACCTTTTAGATTTTAGATTGAGTTAATACATCTGAATACATATTTTATCGAATCCTTTTTTTATTTTTTCTTTCATAGATTTTTACTATATATTCTTTTTTTAGATTTATCCGGATTTTCATTCCTATAACTTTGAATCTCAAAAGTGAAGCAACAAAAAATTATTGATAGATTTGATTATATGTACCTGTTTATCTCTTGGCAAAAATTATTCTGTTCCTAATATCCTATTAACAATTACATGCACACACACTCGTGTGTGTATATATGTATATATATATATGATATATATATATATATATATATATATAATTATATATATATATATATTATTAATTATATACAGTGTGTGTGTGTGTGTGTGTGTGTGAATTTGAAAAAAAAATTTCTTCCGTTATACAACCAAGGCATCTAAATGACTCTACTGTCAATGTAATTATGATCCTATTGGGCAACCGTAACGATGTTTCTAATGCTCATTCCGAGAGATAGTATTCCGTTTCATAACAGTTATTGAAAGCGAATACATTTAATGCAGCTTCCCTTGAGAAGACATTGTGCTAAGCCAACGATGCATAAAATACCACTTAATATCTTTTTATGTCGTATTATTGTAAAAGAGTAAATGAAACAGATAGATATGTTTTTTCTATTAAATTATTGAATTTAATAAAATCTTTTTTCCAATCCTATTTGAACGTTTGCACATTTTATGAAAAAAGAAGGAAAAGTTATTGTAATATAAGTGCTTCAATATTTATTTGATTTAGACGGGATACAATTAGTTAGCAGATACTTTGATAACCATCACCTCCTCTCTCTCTCTCTCTCTCCTCTTCTCTCCCCTCTCTCTCTCTCTCTCTCTCTCGGCGGAATAACGGAGCCCGCAAATAAATGGTCAGTTTTTAAACACTACTAATAAATTTCCCATAAATAACTCCAGATTATCAAAGGAATTTGTGGCCAATTATTCGCAGCAGCTGCGTGAGTGATCAAATCCTTTAACTGGCGACGCAGCTTCGGGTTATAGTCGGATATAGAGCGATAATTACGCAAAGAGTGAAATTATGATGGTAACAAAAGATTCTCTATAACTCTAAGGGTAATTTTAACTATGGAAAACATCTATATAATATAATATTATATATATATATATATATATATATATATATATATATATATATATATATATATATATATATATATAGATTGTTTCTTGTCATATGTGGCATAAATACTTCTCTACCGAGAAGTATTTATGCCACATATGACAGAAACAATCCCATTAATTACATAGAGGTAGTTGGAGAATAGCTCATTGTATTACATGACGTATATCTACGGTTCAGTAAAAGTCGCGATTAAAATGACAGCTTTATTTATTACACGCAAGTCCCACAAAAATAGACTACTGTAATATGCGACCGTCGTCATATCCTGCAACCATTAAGACATTAACTTTATGTAATCTCATTTCTCTGCTATTTCTGTACATGCAACAACCTTTTTAGATTTTAGATTGAGTTAATACATCTGAATACATATTTTATCGAATCCGTTTTTTTTTATTTTTTCTTTCATAGATTTTTTACTATATATTCTTTTTTTAGATTTATCCGGATTTTCATTCCTATAACTTTGAATCTCAAAAGTGAAGCAACAAAAAATTATTGATAGATTTGATTATATGTACCTGTTTATCTCTTGGCAAAAATTATTCTGTTCCTAATATCCTATTAACAATTACATGCACACACTCGGTGTGTATATATATGTATATATATATATATATATATATATATATATATATATATATATATATATATATATATATATATTATATTATATATATATATTAATTATATACAGTGTGTGTGTGTGTGTGTGTGTGAATTTGAAAAAAAAATTTCTTCCGTTATACAACCAAGGCATCTAAATGACTCTACTGTCAATGTAATTATGATCCTATTGGGCAACCGTAACGATGTTTCTAATGCTCATTCCGAGAGATAGTATTCCGTTTCATAACAGTTATTGGAAAGCGAATACATTTAAAATGCAGCTTCCCTTGAGAAGACATTGTGCTAAGCCAACGATGCATGAAATACCACTTAATATCTTTTTATATCGTATTATTGTAAAAGAGTAAATGAAACAGATAGATATGTTTTTTTTTATTAAATTATTGAATTTAATAAAATCTTTTTTCCAATCCTATTTGAAACTTGTTTGCACATTTTTATGAAGGAAAAGTTATTGTAATATAAGTGCTTCAATATTTATTTGATTTAGACGGGATACAATTAGTTAGCAGATACTTTGATAACCATCACCTCCTCTCTCTCTCTCTCTCTCCTCTCTCTCTCTCTCTCTCGGAATAACGGAGCCGCAAATAAACGGTCAGTTTTTAAACACTACTAATAAATTTCCCATAAATAACTCCAGATTATCAAAGGAATTTGTTTCCAATTATTCGCAGCAGCTGCGTGAGTGATCAAATCCTTTAACTGGCGACGCAGCTTCGGGTTATAGTCGGATATAGAGCGATAATTACGCAAAGAGTGAAATTATGATGGTAACAAAAGATTCTCTATAACGCTAAGGGTAATTTTAACTATGGAAAACATCTATATATATATATATTATATTATATATATATATATATATATATATATATATATATATATATATATAGAGAGAGAGAGAGAGGGAGAGAGAGAGAGAGAGAGGAGGGAGAGAGAGGGGGGAAAGAAGAAGAGAGAGAGGTGAATTGTTATAGAAAATAGTTAAGTATTGAATAAATTCAGTAATAGGTGATAGGTAATAAAACATCAGAAAAACATTGCACAAAACTTATAGCTGATGGCTTACTTTCTGCCAAGTCTTTCTTTTTGTTCTTCTTCTTCCTTCTCCACTTCTTTTCTTTCTTCATGTTATCGTCATTATCATTCGTAACAATACAATTAGTTGTAGCAGTAAAAAAATTAATACAAGAAATGTTTCTGAATTCACTCATCTCTGGGCGCAGGAAAAAATGACTTCCTTCATCTGAGTTCCTGTGTGTTTATTTGGAATTCTTTATTTTATTTTGTTTTATTTTATTTTATTTTTGAACCCCGTGTGGCACCGTTCCCCTGGAAATATTCCTCTTTATTAAATAGATCAGTTTGCATAACCAGTATGTAATAAATGCACAGTAAATTGTTGATAGTCTAAATTAAAATAGCAAACGACCTAATCATTTATTTTATATTTTGTAAATATGTTAATTGAATATCCATGAGGCCAAGGGGAGATTTAAAGCTTCAGTTGTACTTTATGAACTTTTTTATTTATATATTAAAAGAAGGGATTTGATGTATCGTTTCGTTATCTGAAATTGACCTTATATGATGAGCAATCACTCTCTCTTTCTCTCTCACTCTGTATCTCTTTCTGTATATATATGTGTATATATACATATATATATATATAATATATATATATATATATATATATATATATATATGTAAGCAGGCCTAGGGATTTTGATTAATAATATATTGTTCGTGCATTCTCTGTGACCTATGGAATGTGGAGGACAGTGCAGAGGTAACGACCTGAGAGTAGCTGATGAATGAGATTCTAGGGGATGGCGTGAGATAAAAATGCTTAGTTTGTCGAGTCAATGTACGACAGTTTATGAACTCTTCTCAAAGTGCCTTTGGGAAACTAGATGCAGCTAGAACCGCGAGGCGCTAGCGAACTGTGTGTTCGTATGTGCGTGTGCGCCTCTTCTATTCATAATGTATCACTAGCCAAGTCTATGGGAAGACTTGCACAGACATTCGGGGGAGGAAGGCGAAGCCATGATGGCAGATGCCAAAGTGTTTTTATTTATCAGTGAGTGATATTCCGGTTGGGAATGGGTAAGTGTTACCTTTACTTTAGCCAAAGGGATGGCTTGTTTGATATCTTGTAAGATGTTCCATTTTATTAACTTTGTCTTTAAACTTGTGTGTGTACTTACCGAGATGTGTTCTGTATCTTTGAACAGACGGATCTGGAATACCGGGGGACAGAGTTCCCAGGGAGAGGTGTGGACTTTTGGGTGACTTGACAATGAGTTGTTTTTAAGTTAGTCTGTAAGACTGGATTACTTAGTTAATTGATTTAGTTATTCTTGTAAATAAACGTTATGTTATGATGCAACTCTCTCATTTTCATTACCTGTTAGAATGGAGAGAAAGAGGTGGAAAGAGAGAGAGAGAGAGAAAGAGGTGGAGAGAGAGAGAGAGGGTGATTCCTTGGAGAGAGAGAGAGAGAGAGATAGGGGTCTGCCTTCCGTTTCGTGTCCACGCTTACCTTATGAATACTGGGGGTTCTTCCCCCCATGTTATAGTGGTGGCAGACGGTTAAAGAGGGGATATAGAAAGTCTTCTTTCTTTTTTATGCCTAGGAACGCCAATGTAGAGATGGTTGGCCAGTTAGAAGATAAAAGGGGTAGAGAAAATGTCCGTCCGTGAGATGGGGGGATGAGGAAAGAAAATTTCTATTAGGGTCATCAAATTTGCCCGTACCGAGATTCTTCAGGGGGGAGTCGTGAGACAAGCAACTCAGTCTAGTTCATGAGTGAGTGTTGCTAGGGTCATCTCACCGTCGCGTTTGTATTGTGCCGATGAGATTTACGTATTCTACGAAGAATTTCGAGTTCCTTTTTTTCCCATTATGTAGTGGTGAGTGTTAAACTATTGTTTTGAAGGAGTGGGTTTTTGTTTAAATATTTCAGGGAAATGGGATTGGTTCAAGAGGTCAACAATTTTTCTTGTCTTTGCCCCATAGTGACGTGTTTTCTTTATTTGCACATGTTTATAATAGACGTATGCATTCGTCTTTGTTTAAAACATAGGAGTGTATTTTTCTATGCTTGTGAACTGTGCTTGGATAATCATATTTGGCTTAGTGACACAGAGCGGCCACAATTTTACGGGCTCAGCACATTTCTGCAGAGAGGCGCCTTGCATTGCGAGGGTACGGGCATCCCTTGGGAGGGTAGTCGCATGGAAGGTACCACTAGCCTCCCTCGAGAGATAGTGCAGGGATGGGCACTAGGGTATACCTTGGGAAGGGGTCCTCAGACACTGTTCAAGGGGAGATGGGGATACTGCTGGTATGCCTCGGGCTGTTCTGCGCTTACTGAGGGGTTGTTCTCAGGGGGGGAGAAATTTTTTTTTTTCTCAGTGTGGGTGAACTCCCCCTTTTCCTTTTTTTTTTCTTTGTGTTGGGAGATGGATTTGGCCTTGACATTGAATGCTAAGATGTCAGCTGATTGATTATTGTTGATGAAGTGAAATGCCCGTGGAGTCTTTTTTTTAGAAAAGAGATTTTTTTTCTCTCTCTCTTGTATGAAGAGAAAAGGAAATAAAAAGAGATTTTTCTTTTCCGAAAATGAGGGGAAAAGTAGTTAACATGCACGGGATGTGTTATATGTTTCTTTGTGCCTTGAAAGACACAAATATGAGGGGGATACACAGATTATTTTTTTATTGTGTTGGAGAGATTACTTTGAAATGCCGATGATTGGTGTTGTATCTGTGTTGTGTGGCAATGGTGTTATGTCATGGTGTTGCATGCTGGAGAAATTGTATGTCATAGGATTCAGCAATACTGTTGTATGCTATTTTGAATTTCACCTTTACTTGAAATTTTTTTTGCAAGAGAATTATTGCTATGGAGAGTTATTATTATTATTAATAATTGTTATACTTGAGATGTGTCACGGGAGGGTTTACTTAAGTATAATTATCATTACGGGAGAATTGTTTTACGAGAGATTTGAGATATTTCATGGGGGATTGTTTAATAATTATTACAGATAATTATTCATGGATAATTGTTATGATGAATTAATGGGAGAAGTCTTGTGTTAATTAATTGTTGAGTTTTTGTAACTTTGGAGAATATTTCAGTGATTCACGGGGATGAGTTTTGCTGAATCTTGATGAATCTGACTGAATCTTGGTGAATTGTGTGGAATTTTGCTGAACTTTTGCTGAATTTTTGGAGAATGGACAAGCATTAACTTTGGTGATAATTTTTGTACTGATACTGATGATTTTGATGATAGCAATTTTTTTGATGATTTTGTGATAATGATATTTCTGATACTGATTTTTTTTATACTAATACGTGGGTGTTTTAATGCTGTCAAGGGAGGTGAAATCCTTTTTTTTGATTTTGGGAGGAACTAACAACACATTGTTTTAGTTTTTTTTTCTTTTTTTTATGAGTTCAGCAGATAATTGCTTGACATCGAGTGAGTTACGGGAGATAGTTAATGGTGCCGTTGATTTTTCTTTTCTCCTTTTTTGGAAATTAGCCATAGCTGACACAAGTTTTTTTTTACCAAGGGTGAATTTGAATTTATTTTTTCTCTCCAGTTGGTATGGATATATTTTAATGTCTCAGTTCGTGACTTAGAGTCATTGTTCGGGAACGTGTTCGTGTTTTAGCTATTTGATGCTATAGAGAAATATGTGTGAGAATTTCTTGCTCCTTTTGAATGCATACGTAATGGCACTACATTTTTTCTCTGGATATTTGTGTTCCAGAAATTGTGAGTTTTCTTGCACAATACATTAGTTGTATTTGTGACAACTTTGTGAGAGATAGGAAACTTGGTTAAGTTTTCTAATGGCTATGTCGTAGTACATATGGGGAAGTCTTTGCTTAGACACTGTGAGTTGGGAATTCTGTTATAATGACTTGTGGCACATTGGTGGTTTTTTCTAGAACTTTCTAGACAGTTTTATTTGCCGAGTTTTTGCCCTTTTTTAGCAGTTATGCTAAATGGAGTGACTTTTTATAGTTTTTTACTATAACATTGAGTTATTCTCTGGAGAATTGGAGTTAGAATTGAGATATAATTGAGATATATTATTTTGGAGAGATAATTGGAGGTATATATTGTTTTGGAGTTATATTTGAGATATAATATATGGGAGATATATTTTTGGCCATTTTTGATATTTGCCAATAGTGGTATGAGCTATGTTTAGTTCAATTATTTTGCAGCCATCTTTGTTGCAAATGGAGACACAATTTTTTGGAGATTATGGGGCAATATTTGTATGTGAGTTAGTTGCCTTGAGTGCACATTTTTTGGAGATATATTATTTGGAGCCTTGTTTTGTTCCACACGGAGTTATTGGGGAAATAGAGGTAAATATTTTGTATTTGCCGAAATAGAGGTGACTATTCTCTATTCTTGGAGTGGTGTTTTTTTTCTACTGACATGTGGCTATTGGAGAAATAAGAGAATAATATAAGGGGGTTGGTTATTAACCAAATGGAGGAAATATTTTTATAACCGGAGTGGTGTTATTATTGATATGATGTCTCATAATGGAGTTGGAATTAATCTTGGGCGGGTGACCCTTTTTTTTTGTGGTTATGGGAGTTTTTTTTCGAGACAAGAGGAGATTTCTGAGGTTCTTTTTTTTGGTTTCGTGTCTATTTAGAGGCGAATGGCATTACTGCATTAAGAGTCATTTGGAGATGTGTGTGCATTTTTCATGTTCACAAGTGTGTTATTCTTGGAGAAATATAATTTGGGCAAAGTCATGTTGAGAGAATAAGTCTTCGAGACAAATTTTTGAACACATTAGTCATATCCTGGAGTTAATTCTGTGAAAGGTGTCAGTTAGACCTTTTTTTCTAGAGAATCATGAGTTTCCAAACTTATGTGTCTGACTAGACAATTTTTGCGCTGTTGTAGAGCATGCGTCCGCAGGCGATTTTTCTGCTGACAGGCGATGTGATGAGCGCTGTGCTGTTTCTTTTCTTCTGATGGTGACAGATCAGAATTTTTGCAATATCTGGAAATGTTGGCTATAGCATTTCACGAAAGCGCATGTGTGAGAGTTTGCTTTCTGGCAAATTCCGGGGCTTTACATGGAGCATTTCTTGAGAAAAACGCGGGAGTTATGCATATTATACATGTATTATGTATTTTGTGATTGGGGAAATCTACTTGTGATTATTCCTTTTTTTTTTTTATTATTTTTCTTCCTTTTCCTATGAGAGATATGTTTTGGGGATTGAGCTTAAGTAGCATTTCTTTTTTGGACGGGAGATGTAATTTTTCTGGGGTTGTTACTTACGTAATGGGAGTTTGACATTAAGTCTCATTGTGATTAATTATTGAGCAGTAAAGGGGTTTTTGCTGTTAAAAGTTGGAGATTTTTGCTGATTTTGTGGGAGTTTGAGAGAACATTTTTGGGTCTGGGTATGTTACGAGATACTTTCTTTTTCTTTCTTGAGCGGAGTTGCTGTGATTTCTGAGTTGTGTGTGTGCTGATGTGCGAGTTTGGAGAATTGAGTTGGAGAACTTGATGTTTTTTTTCTTAGAGAGTTGTGATGATGACTTATGATTTAGTAGTCATATTAAGGGAGTTAATTGGGAGACGTTCAGTTAGTATTTCTGACCTTTTTGAGATCATTGTTTGATAGAGGTAGTATGTTTGGGTTAATTTTCTTAGATTGACCAGTGACCTGACTGACATACTAACGCCCAAAAAGTCGTTCCCCGACGCCAGCAAGACGTCCACCAGCAGTGCCGAGAGGTTGCTGCCATGTTGTCCAGGGTGATTACAAGTATTTCCATGATGGGTGATCGAGAGAATTCTACAGCATGTTTTTTGGGGATCTACAAGAAGCCGTGAGAGTCTTCTACGATGAGGGAGGCATTCCGTCTTCCTACAGTTGCTACAGCCTGCTATAGCCTGTTGCTGTCTGTTCAGCTACTTGCAGACAAACGAAGAGGGATATTCAAGAATACTAATGCAGAAAATATGAGAGAAAATGCATTTTGTGTTATTGGGAGTTAAAGCGTGATAAGACTTTATTTTATAATGCCAGAGACGTGCAGTTTTACTTATTTTGTTTTAAGCCGGCCAGTGTTTTGTGTTTTAAGCAATTTTGCTAGGCGGGAGCTAGCATTTGTGCGAGGCCGAGCAATCTGTAAGGCCTAGGGATTTTGATTAATAATATATTGTTCGTGCATTCTCTGTGACCTATGGAATGTGGAGGACAGTGCAGAGGTAACGACCTGAGACTAGCTGATGAATGAGATTCTAGGGGATGGCGTGAGATAAAAATGCTTAGTTTGTCGAGTCAATGTACGACAGTTTATGAACTCTTCTCAAAGTGCCTTTGGGAAACTAGATGCAGCTAGAACCGCGAGGCGCTAGTGAACTGTGTGTTCGTATGTGCGTGTGCGCCTCTTCTATTCATAATGTATCACTAGCCAAGTCTATGGGAAGACTTGCACAGACATTCGGGGGAGGAAGGCGAAGCCATGATGGCAGATGCCAAAGTGTTTTTATTTATCAGTGAGTGATATTCCGGTTGGGAATGGGTAAGTGTTACCTTTACTTTAGCCAAAGGGATGGCTTGTTTGATATCTTGTAAGATGTTCCATTTTATTAACTTTGTCTTTAAACTTGTGTGTGTACTTAGGCGAGATGTGTTTTCTGTATCTTTGAACAGACGGATTCTGGAATACCGGGGGACAGAGTTCCCAGGGAGAGGTGTGGACTTTTGGGTGACTTGACAATGAGTTGTTTTTAAGTTAGTCTGTAAGACTGGATTACTTAGTTAATCGATTTAGTTATTCTTGTAAATAAACGTTATGTTATGATGCAACTCTCTCGTTTTCATTACCTGTTAGAATGGAGAGAAAGAGGTGGAGAGAGAGAGAGAGAGAGAGAAAGAGGTGGAGAGAGAGAGAGAGGTGATTCCTTGGAGAGAGAGAGAGAGAGAGATAGGGGTCTGCCTTCCGTTTCGTGTCCACGCTTACCTTATGAATACTGGGGGTTCTTCCCCCCATGTTATATATATATATATATATATATATATATATATATATATATATATATATATATATATATATGTATATGTATATATATATATGTATATATATGTATATATATATATATATATATATTATATATATATATATATATATATATATATATACTCATGCGTCTCATATATCTCTCTACTCTGTGCAACACGAAAGGCAAATTTCATTTTAGATTCTCAAGTCAAAAGTTCAGGAGAGACTTTCATCCCGAGATTCAAAGAAACTAAAAGACAAAAGGCGCATTGTTAGTCCTTAGCAAACAATACTCCACAGTCCATTTGACATTCATATTCGCTTCATTTACACTTCTTGGCCAACCAAAAAAGATATAACCCCCTCCCCAACATTCAACCGCCCAGGGAGACCGTGGATCCTAGTACCCTACCCCCACAGATCTTGGCCCAGCATCAAAAATATTTGGTATCTTTGGTCTTGTGCATAGTCTGCTGACTATATCTAAAGACGAATCAAAGCCATTCGAGCATTAGAAACTGTAAGGGGACCAAGAATGGCGATTAATATTAGGCTGATGTCTAATCTGTTTGTAATATCGCTTTTCCAGTCAGAATCCAAGTTATTGGGCTTTGTCGAATCCAGTTTGGCTTTAACCAGTGAGGTTTAATTGGTGGTTTATCTGGTTAAGATGAGGGTTCATGCTCAAATAAACCAACAACAGGTAACTGAGGCTGGTTTGAGAGAGACGAGGAAGAAGACCTAGGCCTATGTTGTAGTGGGCAGGACAGACCATTGAACAAGTTTATTGATCGACTGACTGATTGTCTTTGTTACATGGCTAATAGTGGCAGTATGCACGAGATTGAAGAAATTATTAATTATTTATTTGATTTTGTGTTTTCATTGTGTCGAGAATGGCTTTATGCCATCACTTTGGTTCACCTGGTGACTTTCGTACGCGAGAGAGAGAGAGAGAGAGAGAGAGAGAGAGAGAGAGAGAGAGAGAGAGAAATAGTTTACCTTAATTTGGCAGTTTGAAAGACTTTCTAATCCCTGCTTTCCCTTCTTTTCGTCACACGTTACTCAGTAAAAGAAAGCAAAAACGAGATGCGCAGTTGTTCCCATCACGGTATTTATTTATCGCAGGAATTTTCGTTCAAATCATTATTTCGGTGCCTATTACTTACAGTGCTAAGTCGTGGTGTCCAAACAATCAATACCTGTTCATGATTCAGAAAGCGGCTCAACTTTGCGCTGTCACAGCTGGATGAGAGAGAGAGAGAGAGAGAGAGAGAGAGAGAGAGAGAGAGCCTGCCTAGACCTATTCCAATTAATGTGACATTAATTTGCTCCTCCGTTATGTATTTAAAGTGGTTGCTGAGGGAAGTATTCATCTCTCTCTCTCTCTCTCTCTCTCTCTCTCTCTCTCTCTCTCTCTCTCTCTCTCGTCATCAATTATAAAATAACATTAGGACTTTCAGAGGAGACAAACCAACTCACTGTAGCAGAGTTGCTCTATCGGAAATACCGGCTGCAAAATTCGTTACTGGTTACCGGACACTAGACGTATGTCATTATTTCATCATTTTTAAATTGATGTTAAATAATGCCTTATATATTTTTATTCGTTATGATACGTGAAAATGATGATTGTGGCGGATTTTAACTTAAAATTTGGACGAAAGTTTCGATGCATACTATGCATTAGGAATGGAAATAAGAAAAAAAAAAAGGATAAATAATTCGTTAGATAGTTCATTAAAGTTTGTTGAATATTTTACAAAAATTACAGCTGTAAACTGATATAGTAGGTTTCATAGCCACAAATTGAAGATATTAGGCCTAACACGTAACAGTAACAGCATTTAAGTTAATAGTGAAGTTAGATCTTTTTCATTGCAATCTCTCTCTCATTAAAGTATATAATTTTGGTTTGTTTTCTCTAAAGTGAAAAGAAACTCGATGCGGTTTTTAAGAGAGCGTTACAAGGAGTTACAAGGATTAGGATGTCTCAAGACTTGTTAGTCCATCCGAGGAGACATCGTGTGCTCACTTATCTGTAGGAGCAGATTTTACTGGTCATTCAATGTCTTCCTAATGTTTTTGTCTAGTTTTTTTTTTTTTTTTTTTTTTTTTTTTTTTTTTTTTTTTTTTTTTTTTTTTTTTTTTTTTTAACTCTTCCACACTGTTGCTGTTTACAACTTTTTTTATGGCAGCTTATTCCATGTAGTGTCACAGTTCTTGTATGTGATGAAGGTCTCACATTGGGATGTGTTGTATCTCTTCAGTTTTAGTTTCCATCCATTATTTGGTAAGAGATAGAACATAAAACGGAAGCATTTCAGTCTCGCTATACTGAGTGGGATTCGCTTTCTAGCCTCACACCTGCCCCTACAAATGACTGCTTCTTGTGAGGCTTTTTGGTTTCAATTCAAGTCATCCCCAGGCTCACTGGGTGTCTGTCCGAGGCTAGGAGTCCTCCATCACAAGGTGCCGGGGCGAGGCTAGAATCTGGAAGAACACTGTTCGTATGCAAGACTTTGACCCCTACTTCAACTTGATTTAAGTGCTTACCAGGACATAGTCTTAAGTACAGTTAACTGAGAATAAAGTGACATACTAAATTGATCGTGGGAATTACTTCATTAAAGTATTAAAGAAAGGACCACCTGTAGTCTGTTGACTATATCAGAAGACGAAATCAAAGCCAGTCAGTCGAGCATCGGGAGCCAGAGGATGAGGAGGCCGTGGAACGAAGGCAGGAAATAATGACCTAACTTATTAGACTGATGCCTCAATGTATATATATAAAAATTTAATTAAGAAATGTCTTTTTACCTCCCAAACCAAACTTTGCCAGGCGTGGGGTTTAACGAATCCAGTTTGATTTAAACCACTGAGGGTTGTTAACAGTTGGTTCTTATCTTGTTTAGGTACGGGTTTATTATTTAAATAAATAACGACAGCAGGTGACTAGAGTTGGTTTAAGAGAGAGACGAAAATGATGAACTAGACCGATGTATGTATGATGTCGGGTCGAACAGACTGTTGAACAAGAACATATTCATATGTATAACTTGCTGTCATCATTCAGTTACGTAAGAAAATAATCCTTGTGTTAAATCCCTTTTCAATCTTCTAAATGCCTCTAGAATTTCCACCTCAAGTAACGGGTTTAGGATTAGGCCTAGACTGGAATTCGTCTCTATCAGCCTTGCGTGTGTGTGTGTGTGTATTTGTTAGCGGGATTTGCTGGATTATAAGGCCAGATTTATTCCTTGGTGGGGACCAAGATTAACTGTGAGCCTGGATTTATCACTTCATACTTCTCCAGCTGACCTTGAAAGTCTCTCTCTCTCTCTCTCTCTCTCTCTCTCTCTCTCTCTCTCTCTCTCTCTCTCTCTATATATATATATATATATATATATATATATATATATATATATATATATATATATCTTAAGAGGTGAAAAGAGGGGAATGTTTAAAGTGTTTTATATAATAATAAAGTCACATAGCTCTACTCGCCTAGAGACAAGGGGTGGTACGCTGCAAAGTTCACATTGGAGAAAAAGGTATTTGCTGAACAAGCAACTTGTCTCAGAGGTCGTTCCCCGTTTGCGAGGCATGTGTATTCGTTTGTACGCATATTACAGGCCTACTGGTTCAGGGTACTTGTGGAAGACGCATTCTTTGTGCAAAAGAGTTAACGGCAAGTGGTTGCTCCGAGTGTCGGGAGAAAACGCCCATCGAAAAGGTAGGACACGTTCTATAAAAACTTAAAAAAACTGTTACCTTTTGGAAAAGAGAGAGAAGTGTGAAAATACTCTCTTTACGTAAATACTTTGAAAAGAGTGACGTGGGGTGTCTATATAACTATTATCTTTATTACAGATGGGTCCGATTCCATGGTTGATTAGAAACGGGATTCTCTAACTGACTAATACTAGACAATATGACTTTTTGGGGTTTGAGAGTGTAACCTTAGTCAGGAGGGTAGAATGTTATCTTACTGGTTTCTTTATGGGTAGATTTGGGTGTTTATGCCATTATGACTTGTTAATTATTTTGTTCTTTGTTATAACAATTGCTTTGGGAAATAAATAGTATTTTTATATTTACGCAGTCTTAATAAGCCTCGTGACATCTTACAGACAGGGCACCGTTGGCAACAGGTAAGAGTTCCCAGTTTGTGTAGTTTAGGGAATAAGGGGGGGATACAGTGGTGGCCGCGGTAAAGGCTTTTTATATATTTTTCAAGCTGTAGGTACGCTCCGAAGGGACTGGTGACCAGTTAGAAATAGGGGGTTTCGGTTTTTATTTTGATAGGAAAAGGGGTTATTAATCAAGTCACAGGCAACTCAGGGTCATTACTCCTGATTCGACAGAGAGAAGCTGTTCCTCAGACAGTCTTCCTCTCCCAAGCCAAGTCAGTTGAATTCTTGAGATTACGGAATAAAGGTGTGTAAATAAAAAAAAAAAAAAAAAAAAAACGGGGGGGGAGAAAAAGTTTAGTTTTCGACATATTAAAGTGTTTCGCAGTTCGCGCATGTTTGCGGTGTATGTGAATTCGGTTTACGGTCATATGAAGACGTAAGTGTATTTTCGAGTTTTTTTTCTTTCTTATTTTTTTTTCTCTTTTTATATTTTGTGGATTTTCTTTAACCTTTTGTTCTTGTTCATGTTCCTTGTGTTTGTGTGTGGCGAACTTGCCTGAGTGGGATTTTTTGTGTGCGAGTTGTGCCAGAGAGAGGAAAGAGAGAGAGAGAGAGAGAGAGAGAGAGACGAGAGAGAGAGAGAGGAGAGAGGTGAGTTAGCTCGGAAACACCTTGCGTTCTTTTTCTTTTCCTATCCCTTCCTTATTGTTATTATTTTTTTATTGTCATTTTCGTGGGGTTGATTTTGTGATTGGGGACGCCCCGTGTATCCAAGAATGGGGTTACGTGGGTGGAGCTATTAAACTGTAATGATACAGCTAGGAGATACCAGAAAAACATATATAGTAGACATCCAAGATTGGAATTGTGATAGTGGTTCTGTGGCTATCGTAGAGGGGAAACCTGAGTTTTCGGAGGCAGAAATACAATCAAGGAAACAAACATTTAGTGAACATTTGGCTAATGCGGATTATAGCGAACACGTTGAAGCGATAAGCGGGCTCTCGGCGGAATTTGGGGATACGGTAGCCTTGCAAGGTGATAAATTGGGGTTGACTAATGTGTTAGAGCATAAGGTAAATTTGGAGAGCAACTCAAAACCTATTTATATTCCTGCATATCGCATACCTTTCAAAATCAGAGAACAAGTAGAGAAGAAGTTAATAGATGGGAAGAAGAAGGAATCATTAGACCCAGTGTGTCTCCTTACAACTTTCCCTTGTTAGCGGTACCTAAGAAAGACGGTTCGGTCCGTGTATGCGTCGATTTTAGACGTTTAAATGAGAAAACGATCCCTGACCGCTACTACCCAGTCGCGTGCATACCAGATCTTTTTGTCGAAATTGGGGGACATAATATTTATAGCTCAATTGATTTGGCGCAAGGTTTCTTACAGGTCCCTCTCAGCGAGAGTAGCAAGGAATATACCGCCTTTTCAGTGCCCAAGGGACACTATGAATTTACGCGAATGCCTTTCGGTTTATCGGGCAGTCCGATGACTTTTACCAGGTTGGTGAACACAGTTTTGCACGGGTTATTGGGCAAAAATGTTTTTGTGTATATGGATGACATCCTGATCGCAACGGACACGATCGCGCAACACCTGGAAGTGCTTACAGAAGTACTTAGGAGGCTTAGATTAGCGGGGTTGAAAATCAAGCTAGCCAAGTGTTCATTCTTGAAAAAGCAGATCACATATCTAGGTCACGTCATATCTAAGGAAGGGGTTAGAGTAAATGACGATAAAGTCAAAGCAATAGCGAATTTTCGCACCCCCAGATCAAAGAAAGAGATTAAGTCATTCCTGGGTATCGCCGGTTTCTTCAGGAGGTTCGTAAAAGGGTTTTCTAACATAGCAGCTCCCCTAACTGATGTGTTGCGGGAGGACGTTCAATTTCAATGGAAGGAACCCCAGGCGGAGAGTTTTCAAAAGCTTAAAGATGCGCTAATGAATCCCCCGGTTTTGAAGTTTCCAGATTTTAAGGAACCTTTTACATTAGTGACTGATGCAAGCCAGGAAGGCGTAGGTGCATGCCTTATGCAAAAGTTTGATGGGAAATTTCATCCTATAGCTTTTTATAGCAGGAAGTTCAGGACAAAAGGCAGTAACGAGAAGCCATGGCCACCATAGATAAGGAAGCCTTTGCAATAGTGTCGAGCTTAGTTTCATTTTAAAATGTTACTGTTATGATGGGGAATAAAGTAGAAGTCCTTACAGATCACAAACCATTACTCGATCTTTTTAATAAACCCGATTTGTCTCCCAAAAGAGCTCGATGGTTTCTAACTATCAGAGATTTTGATGCAAAGCTCAAATATATAGAGGGCAAATTTAATGTTGTTGCGGATGCTCTCAGCAGGAGTTTTCATGACGCGGAAGGTTTCCAAGTCGCGCAGGTCATTAACGAAGCCATACAATGGGATATACCTCTCATAGAGCTAAGGCAAGATGAAGACGAGGTTTTAGCAGATGCGAAAGCATTTCTGAGAGATCGTAATTCCGAAAGTCCTAATTCCAGTGGTTTTAGATATAGTTCATTGCAGGTTCGGTAGTCCTCACTTGGGAATAGAAAAAACTTATGATGAGGTTCGGGCTAAATATGTTTGGAAAAATATGGGTAAAGATGTGGATAATTTCGTAAGGAATTGTGCGGTGTGCAACGCATGTAAGCCTGCTAGGACAACGTCATGCAAATTACGATCGTATCCTATACCGAGTAGACCTTTTCAGAGAATACATATGGATGTCTTAGGGAATTTTTGTGAGTCTAGATATGCGAACAAGTACTTGCTAGTGATAATAGATGAACTTACAAGGATAGCAGAAATTTTCCCACTTAAGCATAAAACGGCCGAAGAAGTAGCCATAGCATTTTTCAATGGTATCGTTTGCAGATATGGTTCACCCGAAGTTCTATTAACCGACAATGGGAGGGAATTTGTGAACAAAACCTTGGAGTGTTTAGCTCAATTCATGGGAATACAGAAAGTAACAATTATTCCATAAAGACCCGAGACTAGTGGGTTGTGCGAACGAGCAAACAGGAAAGTGCTCGAAGCGCTCAGAAAAACGGTAGGTGGTAATGATAGAAATTGGGACAGATATATTAACGTTATTAGACATAGCATTAACACCATGGTTAGCGATTCAATTAAAATGTCCCCTTTTGAAGCTTTGTTTGGTTATCCAGCGCGAAGCACATTTGATTTGTTAACTACGCCTCACCAGGGGGAGGATACGGTTGAAGCGTTGATATCCACAGCGAGAGAGAGACACGCATGTCTCAGCCGTTATCTCGAGTCCACAACCAGAGATATGGTTCAGAAGAGTATTAGTAAATCATCTGATCCCAAGATCAATGTCGGTGATAAGGTATTTTTAAAACTTAACGTGAGAAATGAGTTAAATTACAAACTAGGCCCGAAGTTTTGAAGGTCCTTTTAAAGTCATTGAAGAGAAAATTGGAAAATAAGATTTGTAGTTTTAATGAAAACGAACAGGTCAGTCGAGGCTAACACATATCTCGAAATTGAAAAGAATTGGTTGAGGCAATTAATATATGATTGCACAATTGCATTCATTTTTCCTTTTTTTTCTTGTTATCTGTTTTTGTAATTTGATGACAGAATGGCTTCGCATTTTTTCCCTTCTCCTTTGTTTCCTTCTAATGTTTTTCTCTCTTATTATATGTAAGTCTGCGGCGTTTTGGCGTAAGATTTCGGGGTTAATATTTTTCGGCAAATTTTTGCTTTAGCTGAGAAACGGGACGGTCTTTTTAGCGTGGGGTCAGTAATTAAATAGAGGAATTATTTATGTCACCTGAGTGGTGTTATTATTAAGATGATGGTTTATGTATAATGAGATGGTTCTGCGAAGTGTGCTTACGAAGTTCAGTACTAAACATTTTTTTTTGAGAATCACGAGTTTCTAGCGTCGCGAGTCTGAATATGCTGCAATGCTAAGCACCTGACGTGTTCATAGGTGGGTTTCTTTTTTGCTAAAGTTGCTGTAAGGAGTCCGGTTGCGAACCTTCCCTTTGGAATTGATTACTCGGGGATTTGCACGGTTTTCGGAGATGCTGATTATGACATTTCACGAGAACGTGTCATGTAAGGGGATTTTTTTTTTTCGTGTCGATAGGGTTGCTGCGCTAGCAGATTCTGTAACGGTACACATTCCGTTTTGGGAAAAGATGTTGAATTATATATGTTTTTTTTTTTTCTCTCTTAACGTCGTCCGAGAAGATTAAACAACTGATGGTTTTCTTTTTCTTTTCTCTTATGTGCGCTGTGTAATGGGGAGGGGAAAGTTCACTTACTATTGTTGTATTATCTTACTTTTATTTATTTAATTTTTTTTTCTTCTTTTTCTTTTCTTACGAGAGATGTTGCAATGAGGGTTAAGCTCTAAATAGCATTTATCTTTTAGATAGAAGATATAATTTGTCAGGGTATGTGGGTTGGATAGAAGGGGTGTTCGGCATTATATTTTATGGAGGCTAGTTATATAAACCATAAAAGGGTTTTTACTGTTAGACTTTATGAGTTCTCTTTTGATAGTGTGTTTGTCAGATATGGGATTATTTGTGAGAATTCAGTAGGTAAAGATTATTTGGTTTAGCGAGGAATTTTTCTTTTTTTAATATTTGATTAGTAGATTGAATATATTAATTAGTGACGAATTTGTGGGGTAAAACAAGACTTTAGTTATTTTATGACCATGTAGACCTTTTAAATACGGACACACAATGACTTTTGAGAATTCCCAACTCTACGTGAGGATGGCAAGGGAGACGACTTCGTTCTACAGTACCAGAGATTGAGTCAAGTCTACACACGAAGGGCATTTTTGTGGACTGCCTTGGCAAAGGATGAGATGTCTTCGATATAATTTCTGGGATAAATCAGGAGTCTAGTCTTCGATGAGGCGGGTGCGAGTAGCACTTGCATAGAATAACGGGTTGGTGACCACGTTTACTTCAGTAGAAAACGTCGAATCTACAGTTTCGCGACGGGGAGGTGTTGGATACACTCACGAGGGTCGCAGACGCTGAATAATGGCGCGTGCTGAGTTGTTTCGAGTTGGGTTACGTACTCGACCTGCGTCTACAACAATTCGCTCATTCTACAGGGGTCCCAGCTGTTTGACAGTTCCTGCAGGATTCTTACAGTCTACTTCATGGTACTTAGTCGGCGTGTCTACAACTCGTCGATAAAGGTGTTTCACCGACACCTACACGGAAGCCATAAGGCGGTTCGAATCCCGCCTACAGTGGAGTCCGTTACAGTCCCGCCACTCGAAGGTAGTGGTGAAGATGAACCTTTTTTTTTCGATGACCGCTATACTATACCAATAGTAATGATCATGTTAGGCGCTATACTGATCGCCATTTGTGTACTTGGAGTCCTTAAACTTTTATGCATTCGACGAAGCACAAGTGCTCCGGCAACGGAGGTGGCTCTAAGTCATGTGGTACATTGATACATTGGGCATTAGTTGCCGATATGGTGTGCGACGGGAGTGCATTATTTTCTTTTTTGAGCCAGCCTCTGGTTTTATATATATTGTAAGACGCTTGTGTATCTAGTGCTAGGCGGGAGCTAGCATGGGGTAGCCGAGCTCCTCTTAAGAGGTGAAAAGAGGGGGAATGGCTAATAATATGTTTAAAGCGTTTTATATAATAATAAAGTCACATAGCTCTACTCGCCTAGAGACAAGGGGTGGTACGCGGCAAAGTTCACATTGGAGAAAAAGGTATTTGCTGAACAAGCAACTTGTCTCAGAGGTCGTTCCCCGTTTGCGAGGCATGTGCATTCGTTTGTACGCATATTACAGGCCTACTGGGTACTTGTGGAAGACGCATTCTTTGTGCAAAAGAGTTAACGGCAAGTGGTTGCTCCGAGTGTCGGGAGAAAACGCCCATCGAAAAGGTAGGACACGTTCTATAAAAACTTAGAAAAACTGTTACCTTTTGGAAAAGAGAGAGAAGTGTGAAAATACTCTCTTTACGTAAATACTTTGAAAAGAGTGACGTGGGGTGTCTATATAACTATTATCTTTATTACAGATGGGTCCGATTCCATGGTTGATTAGAAACGGGATTCTCTAACTGACTAATACTAGACAATATGACTTTTTGGGGTTTGAGAGTATAACCTTAGTCAGGAGGGTAGAATGTTATCTTACTGGTTTTTTTATGGGTAGATTTGGGTGTTTATGCCATTATGACTTGTTAATTATTTTGTTCTTTGTTATAACCGATTGCTTTGGGAAATAAATAGTATTTTTATATTTTAATAAGCCTCGTGACATCTTACAGACAGGGCACCGTTGGCAACAGGTAAGAGTTCTCAGTTTGTGTAGTTTAGGGAATAAGGGGGGGATACATATATATATAGATATATATGATATATAATAATAATCTATATATATATATATGTATATATATATATAATAGGGTCGGTCTGTCTCTAATAAGCAATCTTGTCTGTCACTGCCATTGGCAATCTTGTCTTTGTCTGTCTGTCAATGTCATTACCAATCTTGTATTTCTGTCTGTCGCTGTCATAAGGAATGCTGTCTTTCTGTCTGACACTGTCATTAGTAATCTTAACTGTCTGTCATTGTCATAAGCAATCTTGTTGGTCTGTCTGTCTGTCACTGTCATTATCAGTCTTGTCTGTCTGTCTGTTACTTTCATAAACAATCTTGTCTGTCTCTCTGTCACTATCATTATCAATTTATCTGTTTGTCTGTCACTGTCATTAACAATATTGTCCGTCTGTCATAAGGAATGTTGTCTGTCTGTGTCTGTCACAAACAATCGTGTATGTGTCTGTCACTGTCACAAACAATCTTGTCTGTCACTGACTCAAGCAAAGTTGCTGCCTGTCTGTCACCAGCAATCTTGTCTGTCACTGTCACAAGTAGTCTGGCATGGATGTCTGTCACAACCAGAGTTGTCAGTTTGTCTCAGTCACAAGTAACTTGTCTGAGTCTGCGTCTGACATAATTAGTCCTGCCTGCCTGTCTGTCGTAAGCTATCCTGACTGTCTCCTGTTACGAGCTATCCTGACTGTCTGTCTGTCACGAGCTACCCTGTCTGCTGTTTGTGTCACAGCCAGTCTTGTCTCTCTGTCTTTGTGACTAGCAACTTTGCTGTCCATCTGCTGTCAGAGTCAGTTGTGTCTATCTGTCACAAGCAGGTTAACGGGTTAGACGGTTCCATTCATAATTCTTCTATGAGAGTATTTGTATAGTAAAATTGGTAATAATACTTTCTCCATCAATAACACGTGAAGGTTTTTTTGGCAATTAAATCAGTTTTAAATCTATTACTGAACTGAGGACTAGAATAGGTCTAGTGAAGAACTCTTCTTCTGGTGCTTGATTTAACTAAACAGGGCTCTCTCTCTCTCTCTCTCTCTCTCTCTCTCTCTCATTCACTTACTGTTTTGTCTCTTCTGAAATAATATTTTACACGTTCTTTGAACACAGACTCGGAATGCTTGAGACTAGGCCTAGCATGGCGGTTTGAATTATTCAGTTTTTTCAGATTTGTTCTGACTCCATAAACAGTAAAAGTGGTGGTGACCATAGGTTCTTCATATATATATATATATATCATATCTATATACTATCTATATATATATCATATATATATAGAGAGAGTGACAGGCAGAACGAGAGAGAGAGAGATAGAGAGAGAGAGAGAGAGAGATATTTCAGTAAAGATATATATCATGTTATATGAGTACAGGCCGGATTTAATAATAGGCCTAATGGTCGCATTTACTATGACTTTAGTATTTGTGTTACAAAGTTTGCAATTTATAAGACGTATCTCATGATTGTAAAAGGAATTTTTTATAGGATTAACGTTAGAAATTCTCTCTCTCTCTCTCTCTCTCTCTCTCTCTCTCTCTCTCTCTCTCTCTCTCTCTCTCTCTCTCTCTCATCTACGTAATATATATAAAAAAAACAATGATAGCCATGTAGCTCATGTTTTCCCCTTTCCTTAACATCCCCAGGGGCTAAATAGAAGTCCTTCCTTTTCAATTATTAATTAGTTAAACAGTTATTCATTATTCTCATTACGTAATCATTAAAATTGAAAGACAAAGACAGCAGTTTCGGGATTACCAGAAACTATAGGTCTACGTAGGCTGCCAAGTGGCTATAGTTGATTCACTTTAGGTAGCTTCTTGGGTGGGCCCTACTCCATTTCTATGGGCTGGTCTGTGAGCAAGAGCCCGTGCTGGCATAAGGCTTAATCTTATGCCAGCTTACCTGGGACAGGGGACACGACCCGGGAGTCAGACCGAACGAAGCTTTTGCTTTTGTCTCTCTCTCTCTCTCTCTCTCTCTCTCGCTTTTGTAGTCTCATACGTCGGACGATTCATGTTTCATTATCAAAATTAAATAGACAATTACAACTTGAGAAAAAAATAAGAAATTATGATTGTTTTTCAACTGTGGCTAAATTTAAGATAAAAACTCTTTATTTGAGAAAAAACAATCAAATATGTATGGCTAGTGATCGTAGCGTTATAAAATTTGAAGTATTCTTTCTTCCTCCTGTATTGCTTGATTCATTTTTGCGGTGCTAAACTCTGAAAGAGCTGAAGCACTAAAATTGTCACAATTCATAATGAAACTGTCTAGTGGTCAGTAATTACATAGTATATATATACTGTAAATAAAATATACACGAATAACTTGAAATATATAAAAGGCGATGCTATATGTATATAAACAGGTAATGCCACGGAGGACAATGAAAAACGAAATCTTTCGATCTTAAGGTCCCTTCAGTAGAGGGTCGTTAAGATCGAGAGATCTCGGCAGTTCTCTTTTTTTCAATTTCCTCCGTGGCTTTCTGAATGGCCGCCTGTAGTTTTGGTCTCACTTACAGTATTCCTTGTGGATAATGCTTTAGGTGTTAGTAAAGCAGTTCATCATCATAGGTTGCTATAAATATATTGTTTTTTTAGTACTCTCTCTCTCTCTCTCTCTCTCTCTCTCTCTCTGGGCGTAGTTATGCTGGGAGACGATATATATTGCTTTTAGTTATCCCAGATGGTTATATATTAATTTAATTACGCTTTTATTTATCGTAAACAAAAACGCATTGAAGGATGAATATTTTTAATGGAGTTTCTTCTCGACTTGAAGAACCGATTGTCGAGTAACAAGGGAAGTTGCCAGCAGTCATTTTATAAAACATTAGAACGCCCTTGTGTTTAAAATTTTCTTTACGCAAACGTATAAAAGTATACGAAGTTAAATGTATTGCACTCTCACATGCGCGCTCAAATAAATATACGCACGAATTTTAAATAAAATAAAAATTAAACTTCTCTAGCGGCAACTTGTTGATCCTCCAACTTTGTTTACAAATGACCGTCGAAAGGAAAAGGAGAAGCCGGTGAATAATGGCAGCTGTTCGATATTTATTCCTGTCTTATTTATCTTCGTTCTGTTTGTCCGAGAAGATGAGAGACCGTAACCGGACCCTAATTTGATTCCAGATGAGTTTATTAATAAGGGATAATTACGGTAATTAGAGGCAGGAGTCGTTGAGAAACGAAAGATTTGTGGAGGAGGAGCCTCTGGTGAGTCCTTGCAGGTGTCGAGGATTCAGGAGATACTATTTTGAGTCCCCCCCCCCCCAAAAAAAAAACCCAAAAAAAAAAAAAAATATTTGAACCTACAGAAAAAAAACAGTCCTTTGTGTTGTTGTCTCTGTCGTATCACCTATTTTACTTAGCTCCTGTTCGTTCGTTTGTGTGCTGCGCAGTCTCAAATTGTCATTGGGAAACCACACCTTCCGAATGACATCACGAAAAAAAACTCCGCCCAAAAAGTGACATCATTAGACAATACCCAATCGTAAATAAGCACGTTTCAGTTTTCTCTGACAGGGAAGCAAGTACAGTCATTTTAACCAATGACAAGGTATTTAGTGTTGCCGAGGCCTGTTTTTGGAGGCAAATATACCTATTTTCCCCTAATTAAGTGTTAGTTGAGCCGGTACCATGAGTGAATTGCCAGGGCCATCTTCACGCTCTGATTTTGCTGCCGAGGAAAGTTTTCCATCAGTGTTTCTAGAGAGAGAGGCTTCAGCCTTTCAGACCCACTGGTTTTACTATGACACACCCCTGGCTCCTCCCCCAGACAGCCGTAAGCGAGCACAAACCACGCCCATCTGGGCGGAGCAACCAGAGGCATGCGAGTTGACAGGAATCAAACCGCCATATTTGAAGTTGACAGGACACAGGCAACACCTGTTACACCTCACCATTACTACAACCCTCCCCTAATTATTGTTACGAGGGACAACGACTTAATCAACCAATTAAAATGTCCAAAAAAGTCGTAGTATCAGCAGATGTGCATAATCTTAGCGAAACTAGCGATGATGACAATATTCCACCGGCACAACCCAAAAAGAAGAGAGGTCCCAAAACGGAAGAAACCAGCCAGGAACCTTCCAACAGTGAAATTCTTCAATTGTTATTATTACAGAATCAAACATTATTGAAACTAGTGGAGAAAGGGTAAGGTTTAATATTCTGTTTTTATATAAAAACGTCTTAGATAGCAGCGGATATAGACTGATGATGTCACAAGCATGGCAGTAAAAGGTAAACAATGAGCCGGAACGAACCGTGCAGTAGTTATAATCGTAAAAGTTGAGATTAGATAAATTTTGAGACCGAAGTACATTATCATATAATCCTAAACTATGTGTAAAGTGAGCCTAAACATTATAAGGACTAGATAATTATATGACAAAGGTAATTAATGTTGTAAGGTGAGGTGTTAACTAGTTTTGCCTTACGTTCCAAAGAGCCGAGTAGCCTAACTAGCCTAACTTTTTCTAACTTTTTCTAACTTTGAGTTTAACATACGTCAATCTAGGCTACCTATTAGCCGCTCCCTTCCGCCTATCCCACTGAGATCCTATCATCGACATTTAACTGGAGGGGTTCCTGTCAAAGGCGGTATAATTGCGCCTACCTCAGCTAATGGGTAGAATTTTATATCACACTCGTTTCCTTTCGATATAATGGTTTACCCCTTACCATGAGGAACTGCGTCTTAAGAATTTCTGACAGGTCGGCTATATAAATAATGTAAGATGATTACTGTAGAGGCTATATAAATTTAAGTATGGGATATTAGTGAGAGGATGCCGATTGACTTGAATTAACCGATGAAGGCCATTTGAGCCTAGAACCCAATTGCCTGGCTTCAGCCTTCTAGGTCTGCTGCTGTCCAACCTGATTTGTAAATTCATGAGCCATATTATAGACATCAGTTAAACTTTTATTATCAAATTTGAGTCTAGGTTTTCACTCCTATTGCAGAAGTGGTTCAACTGCAAAAAGGAATGACAATACTCCTCCTCCTAAGTGCCCTCGCCGTAAAGTAGATTTACGTGAGAATGCAAATGAAGAACTATTTACAACTTATAATGAAGATAGTAGTGACTATGAAGAATTTAACCCGCTTACCTTTAACAAACCTATTCCTACTTATATATCTAACAATTTTAATGCTGTGCCCTCCATTCATAGAGATGGGAAAATACAATTAAATGACTCCCTAATTGCATTAACATTAAGTGAAGGAGACAAGAACTCTCATGATCAATTCTTTGTTTGTAATCATAATAAAGAACTTGCAGACCTTTTCAAATTGATAAATTTGCCAAAGTTGAACTTTTGGCCAAGTGGCAGGTTGTTTAATGAAGATTTCAAGAAGAAATTTCACTTTGATAATGAAAACATTAAAATGGCTATATCTTCTTTTCAAGGGCATGCAGCTCTGGCGCAATTAGCTTACCCCTCTAAGACTCTAAGATTAACGATATTGATTTCATTACTAAAGGGATAATCGGGCCTTTTAGGAAACACATTGATCTAATTAAAAGTTTAATCCGCTCATTCAGAAGTAGATCTTTACCCAGGAACCTCAATTTAGCAAGCATCAGGGCTACCCCAGAGGGAAATTTAACGTTTACAGAGGATTCAGGGGAAGCTTTGGGTTCAGGAATAGGTTCAATCCCTACAGGCGAGGTATCAAGAGAGGTGGCCAAAGAGAGGGAAGGAGTACAGGGGGACAGACAGCAATTAATTCAGACGTCAAAGATAAGAAACAAAACTAATTATGCTTTAATTCTTAATACCATCGTGCCCTGCTCGGACCAAGAGGAAAATAACCTGGAGCTAGACAGTAAAGATAAAAATTTGGCAAATGTACCCACTAACAATTCAATGATATTGGAAGAGTTAAATTTCCCTACAGAAGCCTCTAGCCCCAAGGAAACCTCTCACGCCCCTCCAGTAAGTGGGATAGGTAGGTCATTGACAAATAAATTAAAAAATTGGCAAAAACTCCCAAATTCTTCTTTTGCATGCAACTTGATCAGTAAGGGTGTGAGACTCCCATTTACCAATAATAATAAGGCTCAAAAGACTTTGAAAAGATTAGGGGTTGATAGATATTATTCTTCTAGCAAGAGAATAATACTAGAGAGAGAATGTAACAGATTACTAGACCTAGGGGTAATAGAACAAATTAACAGAAATTCTTTCTACTACTCTAACCACATATTTTACAAGCTTAAACCCGATGGGAGCATTCGCCTAATCTTCGATATGAAATGCCTTAATACTATGATCAAGAAACCTTCTTTCTCTATGCTGAAACCTAAAACTATATTCCCTTATTTGCATTTAAACAATTGGGCATGTAGACTTGATTTAAAGGACGCTTATTGGCACGTCCCTCTTCATTCAAGTGCTCAAAGATTCTTAACGTTCAAATTAGGAAAGCGTAAATTCAAATGGACGGTTGTTCCCTTCGAGTTAAAGACAGTTCCCTACATCTTTTCCAAACTAATGTACACAGTAGTTAAATACATTAGTAAGAAATATAATATACTCATCTTTAACTACTTAGATGATATACTCATATTGGCAGATGAGTTTCACAAATGTGAGGCTCACATCCAAATAGTCATTGAAGTGCTCACGGAGCTGGGTTGGCAAATATCTATTAAAAAGTCTGTTATTCATCCAGTGCAAAAGATAGAGTTTCTGGGAGTTCATTATAACTTGGAGAACAAAACAATGAGACCAATGCAGAAAAACATTGATAAATGTATCAGGCTTGCCAATACAGTATCCAGCTTGAACAGATCTGACCTCAAATTATATCAAAGATTGATAGGATCACTTAACTTCTGTTCCTACTACACCTTTTATGGTAGATACCATCTTAAATTCCTTCACAGATTTCATAGATATTTTGCTAAAGGATATAGAATCATTCCTCCTCCTTTCAAATCCTTTCTAGAAGAATGGAAACAGACTAACATGTATAGTGATATAAACATTCCTAATAATCGAGTAGATCTAGAACTATTCACAGATGCATCCAACTTTGGCTGGGGTGGAGCATTAGTAGGAGAACATGGCATACTCTCAACTAATAATACATGGCTACAAAATGAGAATACTCTGCACATTAACATTAGAGAACTACTTGCATGCATTTACTGTATAAAACACTTCAGAGACAAACTAAGAAACAAAGTAGTACTAATTCACATAGATTCACAAGTAACAAACTGTTGGGTCAAAAAACATGGTAGCATTAGGAACAAATCGGCCCAGGAGGCCATCAAAGTGTTACTAAACATCAAAGGAAAATACAACATAGACATTCAAACTAAATGGATTAAAGGGAAAAGCAATGTGATGGCTGATTCCCTATCGAGAGACTTTGGTTCCATACATCCAGAAGCCACTCTTGACGATAATCTATTCAATTTAATTTGCACAGATATGAATTTCTCTCCTGAAATAGACCTTTTCACCAATGGCTTTAATTCTAAATGTAAAAGATTTTGTTCTTCCGTACCCAACACAAAAGCAATCAGTAATAATGCTCTTCACATTAGCTGGGAAGGTTCTTCTCCTCTTTATGCTTTTCCCCCAGGCTTCTTACTGCATAAAGTTGCTTTTAAGATATATAACGAATGTAATAACAACATGCTTTTCTGCACTGTTTCCCAGGAAACGGAACCATGGATTCCCCTAGTCAAGACAGTCTCCAAGAAATGCCGGAAGTACTAAGTCAAAGCAGAAGGCTGCCAGATACTTCATATGGACTGTACCTTACCTTTAGCGCAACACCACTTAAATTTGATCGCCTTCAGAATATAAAAGATCAACTACCTTCCATATTTCCTCCAGAGATATGCAACAAAATTACTTCCAATTTACGAGACAGCTCTATGGCCAAGTACCAAAATCTCTTCAGTAGCTTTAAAGAGTTCATACACAATAAATATGGAAGTAACAACAAGTTCCCTCTTTTATCCGTGCTACTCTATTTTAACGAATTAATAGACAAGGGCCTAGCATACAACACACTAAAAGGATACCGAGCTGCTCTTGGACCAGTTTTGAACGGATACTTTCCCAATTATTGTCTAGCAGAAGACAAGTATATTAAAGCTATGCTTGATGGAGTAAATAGAAGAAGACCCAGCAATTCTCATCAATTTCCAGGCTGAGATCTTGATAAAGTGGTTTCCTTCCTCAACACTACAAGAGATGATTCTATGCTGCTCATGATTCAGAAGACCTTATTCCTCGTAGCTTTGGCTTGCCCATTGAGTTACACTCCTATTGAATTCAGCTTTAGGTGTCACCCTACCAAGCCAAAAATTTGTCCAGTTAGACAATTAAACTTTTATCTGGAGTACACAAATAAAATCTGTGCAGAAAGGAACATAGATAGGGAAGACCATATTTGGCTGGATGAAAACTTCAAGATCATGTCCCTTCCAAAGATGAGGCAGCTATTCAAGGACTGTATTTTCAGAGCTGATCCCAATGCCAGAAAACACTCCACCAATTTCCACTCTATCAGAGGTCAAGCAGCTTCAAGGATGATGTATAATGGAGTTACGCTGCAAGAGATAATGACTAGAATGAATTGGAAAAGCAACTCTGTATTTGGGTCATTTTATGCTCTCCTCGGTCTACAGGGAGCTTTCGATGCAGTCGTTGCAGGACTTCATCTTCATGCCCCCTGAAGTATCGGGTGAGCAAAACCAGTGGGTCTGAAAGGCTGAAGCCTCTCTCTCTAGAACTGACAGTTTACTTGTGAACCTAAGTTCTGGAGAGAAGAGGCGAGGCCTTTCAGACCCACTGGTTTTACTATGACACACCCCTGGCTCCTCCCCCAGACAGCCGTAAGCGAGCACAAACCACGCCCATCTGGGCGGAGCAACCAGAGACATGCGAGTTGACAGGAATCAAACCGCCATATTTGAAGTTGCAAGTTGCTATGAAGTATATCTGTACTTACCATTCCATTTTCCTGTTGTGAGATTTATTTGAGATTGCAAATTACTACAAGTAGTAACTTAAAGTTCCAATTTGTGAATTTTAACATTTTCCATTCCTCTTTATACTCTAAGATAATATAATGTGACAATAGTTCACCTCCCCTTTCCAAGATATTCCTATCTTGTTACCTAAAAGTTGCATCTCCTCTCAATGCAAGGATAAGAGTCTAAGTATACCTTAAAGAAATTTATGAATAATTGAAAAATGTTATGGTTGGCCTTCAGAAACATGTAAGCTGTTGACTTTTGTATGTAATTATTTTACAAATCTTATTTCCTCCAGAATGGTCTCCTCGGTTACGAGGGTAGGGTCGGAGGGTGAACTAGACCCTGGGTCTGAAAGGCCTCGCCTCTTCTCTCCAGAACTTAGGTTCACAAGTAAACTGTCAGGTGAAAACTGCTATGTCAACTACAGTGATTTTACTCATTATTATTATGGTTATATTGAAAGATTGGTCACTTTTGCCCAAAATCACAGGCTAAATAAAAGGACAAATTTGGCCGACATGTCAATCAGTGTCGTCTTGATAACAAAAAAGCCTTTCCCTGTGATAAAATACAGGCGACGCAATAAACATTTTGTAGGTTATTAGAAGTGTCTTATTTTAAACTACAGATACAAGACCCCTTACTTAGGCTACATACTTTTGTATCCTCCACACTAAGGTAAGTTGTTCCTTGTACGTTTCGATTAGCGAGCGAAATATGCTGTCAATTGAGCCCTGAGGTTAGCGCGCAGCGAAACAATACCACTTGCGAGAACAGACGAGCTTGTCAAGAATATTTAAATATGCGGATAAGGTGTGAAGCGCCGTTCTGCCACGTTCATACTGACAGCTCACATTAATAAGAAAATCGGCGGTTGGTAGATCTAGGGTACCTATCCGCGGCGGTTCAGACTATGGCAGTTGCGGTTTTTCTATGCAGTTTTACCTACTGAACAAGAATTTTAAGTAATATTTATTTGAACGACTGTAATTAACCCTTAGGGACCAGTCCTAAAGGTAATACTTCAGAAGCACTCCGCACTGGATATTAAAATAAATAATCACCTACATGGAAAGAGCATGTGAAAAGCAATATAAAAAGTATAGTCATTATATGAGAGATTGAACAGGGTGGAATGGAATGAGCTTGATAAGTTTTTACCTCGAATTTATCCTAAGTCCGGAGAGGTGTTTCCTCTACGGTAATGTTTACTTTTAATGAGCCCTCTAACTTACTTTCTTACACAAACAAAAGCAGTTCCAGTTACTCATTATTGGCTGAGAGGTGTGACATCATTATGACATCATGGGTTTCATAACCAATTACGAACGACTTTAGTCGAAAACTAAGTTTCACTAGCATTTCAGCGGAGTAATAAAGTTACCTGTCCAGTGTCCACTGGTATCCTTGTTTGGCTGAATACTCGAATAATGAAGCAAAAACTGGCATTTTGTCTTCCTGTAGCTATGGCAGAGGTAGTGGCTGGCCCTTCTGGCATTAATTTTGACAGAGACCTTCGATTTCCTACCGATTGTTTGCAGTGCAATGTGGGTTAAAGTGAATTTTATCATTATCTGTCTAGTGGTGGTAAAGAAGTTGTGATTGAATATGCTCAAAGACAATTTAATTCTAAAGCAAAAAAACTGCGAGTGTTGTGGAGCTATTTGTTGGATCGACTACAACAGGAACACCTTTAGGTGTGATCTGCCACGGTAAGTAGCCTTACTGTAACCCCTGTGGCTAGCGCGTGCAGCGCAACATTATCTCTTGCCAGTAAATGCTGTGCTTGCCAAGAATCTTTAAATATGAGGATAAGGCGCGAAGTGCCGTTCCGCCACGGCCTTACTGACAGCAAACACAAATCGATCGTCGCGGATATGTAGTCACTCCCTACTTTGTTTGTTGTTGTTTTGGTATCGCCGCCATATTGGTTTTGGTGTTCTTCCGCCGATTTCGGTCGGCAGTCGAGTGGGCCCGCGAATCTGTAGGTGCTCCCAATTATTATTGCTGCAAAGCACTCCTTTCTGGTATTTCCCCACCCAAAACCCCTGATTCCCAAGTGGGGGCCCCCAAAGCTTGTTGGGTGGAAAGGGGATTAAAATAACATTTCCTCAAGAAAACAAGATAAGATTCACTGAAAAAACACCATTAAATGAAGGATTGTTAATTGTCTTTTAGAGACTGTTGATGTGGCTTGCTTCTGAAGAATTACCGCCGTGGGTGCCGTGTTTAGTACTGGCCCTTGGGGGTTAATTACAGTCGTCCGAATAAATATTACTTTAAATTCTTGTTCAGTGGGTAAAATAACATAGGAAAACGTCAATTGCCATAGTCTAGGCCACCGCGGGTTGCTTCTGTAGAAATACCTGGCAGTTCACTCTCTTCCATACGTGCTTGCCATGAATCATTAAAAAAAGCAGATTAGGCGCTTAGCGCCGTTCTGTCACCTGCTAGCCTCTGTTAGCCGCGATTTTATATGTAGAGGGTCAATGTTTTGCATGCAGAGTAAAGGGTCAACTGCAAATATGTACCCTGATGTGTGTCTACACTGGAATTACACAATTACAGGCAACTTTAGTTATAAATTGCCGTACCAAAATTTTTCTTTATAAATTTTCTTACAATAAAACAGTATTACTCGTATTGCTTAGCATCGGTTAAGTGGTATTTTACAAATACGGTCGTTCTAAGCCCTCATTCCGCAGTAAAGTAGACTACGGCAGTTGTCGTTTTCCTATGTTATTTTACTTACTGAACAAGAATTTAAAGTAATATTTATTCGGACGACTGTAATTAATCCTCAGGGGCCAGTACTAAACACGGTGAAATACATTGGACACCTCAATCCCTAGTGGATGTCGTATTCGCGGTTATGTTTCTTGCAGGGTAATTCTAAAGAATAGTTCCGCACGGACTGCAAGGAACGTAACCGCGGATACGACAGCCACTAGGGATTGGGGCGTCCAGTGTATTTCGCCGTGTTTAGTACTGGCCCCTGGGGATTAATTACAGTTGTCCGAATAAATATTACTTTAAATTCTTGTTCAGTGGGTAAAATAACATAGGAAAACGTCAATTGCCATAGTCTAGGCCACCGCGGATTGCTTCTGTAGAAATACCCGGCGGTTCACTCTCTTCCATACGTGCTTGCCATGAATCATTAAAAAAAGCAGATTAGGCACGTAGCGCCGTTCTGTCACCTGCTAGCCTCTGTTAGCCGCGATTTTATATGTAGAGGGTCAATGTTTTGCATGCAGAGTAAAGGGTCAACTGCAAATATGTACCCTGTGTGTCTACACTGGAATTACACAATTACAGGCAACTTTAGTTATGAATTGCTGTACCAAAATTTTTCTTTATAAATTTTCTTACAATAAAACAGTATTACTCGTATTGCTTAGCATCGGTTAAGTGGTATTTTACAAATACGGTCATTCTAAGCCCTCATTCCATGGTAAAGTAGGCTATGGCAGTTGACATTTTCCTACGTTATTTTACTTACTGAACAAGAATTTGAAGTAATATTTATTCGGACGACTGTAATTAATCCTCAGGGGCCAGTACTAAACACGGTGAAATACATTGGACGCCTCAATCCCTAGTGGATGTCGCATTCGCGGTTAGGTTTCTTGCAGGGTAATTCTAAAGGATAGTTCCGCACGGACTGCAAGAAACGTAACCGTGGATACGACAGCCACTAGGGATTGGGCGTCCAATGTATTTCGCCGTGTTTAGTACTGGCCCCTGGGGATTAATTACAGTTGTCCGAATAAATATTACTTTAAATTCTTGTTCAGAAAGTAAAATAACGTAGGAAAACGTCAACTGCCATAGTCTACTTTACCGCGGAATGAGGGCTTAGAATTACCACAAATACATTTGTGTATCTTGGTTCTCATAGATTTTGTATTTCTTAGCATCCGACTAGTGGATATCTTATTTACTAAGGTTTTTAAATTTGTGGATTTGAAAAACCACAGTATTTGTCAAGAAATCTAGAATCCAATATGGTGTTTTAAAATTTATGTATTTGAAAAACAGAATTTTTCAAATCTGGCATGCAAAATGTTGTTTTAAACTTAAAATATTCTCCATTGTAAAATTCAAGTTTGGAGAGTATGCAACTATGCACTATTTTCTCGTTCTGACTGAAGATTTGTCACATTTGACTGAAGATTGTCAAATCATCGTTTATTCACTATTGTATTTGTTATTGTCTATGTAAAGATTTTTATAAATTAATAACTAAATACTTTCTAACCAGTCGTTTAGTAGTGTTAAACGAGTGTTATTTTAATGGCACTTATTTCATTACTTGAAGACTTAATAAAATTTGTGTTCAGTTTTATTTTGTGAAAAATATCTAAAACTAGTATCAGTAAACGTGAGTTGAGGAGAGAATTAAGACTTGCATAGTTTTAAGTATCAATATTCTAAATAGTTTCAGAGGGAATGTATTAAATGAAATCTAAGGTCTGTCAAAGGCAGTAAACCAAAAAATCTAAACCTATGCAGAAACTGATGGAGATCTAGATGAGACCTGAAGTGTATCTCTGAAGTATTTTAAGAACTACTGTTAGGGTTATTATCAGTTAACATTTGAAGCTAGGCAGAGTGCTAGTTAATAGTACCTTTCTTTACGGGTGACAAAGGCAACCCTTTTTCACTTTTTGTTGAAAACTACAGTAATGTATGAAAGACAATAGTAAATATAAAGGCCTGTCCACACGAGCGGGCCTGATCGGCGTGCTCTGGGGTTGACAGGCAAATTCTGGTGGGCTTACCCGTGAATGTTGTCCACACGGGTGAGGCAATGGAGAGGTGGGCATGCTCGACGATGCCAGTAGGTGTGTTCATTGCGGTACGATAAACATAGTGCCTATCCCAAAGAAGATATTGTGTAGCACGATAATTGCTTTGTGTGTGATGAAAAAGAGGAGAATGTGGTGCAAAGAATGGCGCGGTAAAAGAAATTTACTATATGGTTAGCGTACGTCTGCCAGGGTTGAAGCTCAAGCCATTGGGCACCACCATGGTGATTTTGCTACAAGACCCATAATGCGATTTGACGGTTTGCCCGTCAAGTGTGCCCGTTAGAAGGGAGGTCAGCCGATCAGGCCCGGTCGTGTGGACAGGCCTTCAGAGCTAGTGAAAATAGATGTCTTAATTTACCATATTAAATTTTAATCACTAGCTTGTCACAGGTCTAGTAGGTCTTCATGAACGTAGCTGTGTATGTTAATAAGTGTTTGAATTTGTGGAAAGCCATGTAATGGTATATATACTTCCTCCTAGAACTTAGTGTGCCAATGCTATTACTGAGGTTGATGCAAATGATCCTTTTTCATGAAGACTAGAAGGGACGTGGATTGCCTGGGACTGTTAATTAATAAAGATCTCTGTTCCATTTTTGAGAGAAATTGGTGTTGTCTCGAGGAAAATGTCTCCCGGTGAATTTCTTCTTGAGGTTTGGCCCAGATACAATTATTCCTATTGAATGTAGTATCTCCAAAAGGACTTTCTATCAGATATAAAGGATTAGCAGCGTTCACGGCAAATCCCAAATTTTGAGACTTAGAGAAAGAAACTAGAGAAAATTTCGGCCTTCTCTACGTCATTTGCTAATTTTTGGATCGAAATGACACTTGTATTCCATATGGGAATCTATATGTATCTAATGCATTCATTCCTTTAAAAGTAGTTCGTCCTTTGCCCTTAATTGCATGTTAAAGCCTCCATGAATATTAGCAATCCTGCCTCCTCTCCGGACAAGGAGGAGCCATCATATGCTACCAGAACGAAGAACTTTGTCCCCTTGTTGAAAACTGTTCATGTTCTTCAAAAGTGCCCTTATCAAGTTTTAGATACACAAAACTTCTTTAATAATCATATATATCGATGCAGGATTCATACGTAGTCTTGCTAAAACAAGATATGATAGTTTCGTCTTCAAACAACCAAACGTCATCCAAGGATTCTCACAGCACTCCATAATGTATTTAGCGAACGTACATAATCTTGAGAAAGCATTAAGGCCTTTCCACACGACCGGGCCTGATCGGCGGACCTCCCCTCTACCGGGCACACTTGACGGGCAAACCGTCAAATTTCCCGTTGGGTCTTGTAGCAAAATCACCATTGTGGTGCCCGATGGCTTGAGCTTCGACCCTGGCAGATGTACGTTAACCATATGCATTTCTTTTACTGAGCCATTCTTTGCACCATATTCTCTTCTTTTTCTTCTTTTTCATCTCACACAAAGTAATTATCATGCTACAGAATATCTTCTTTGGGGTAGGCACCATGTTTATCATACCGCACTGAACACACTACTGGCATCGTCGGGCACGCCCACCTCTCCATCGCCTCACCCGTATGGACAACATTCACAGGTAAGCCCGCCAGAATTTGCCTGTCAACCCCGGAGCACGCCGATCCGGCCCGCTCGTGTGGACAGGCCTTTACTTTATAAAACGATATTTTGTATTTGGTATTACTAGCACGTAGTGCCTTTTATCTAGTAACAATAACAAGCATAAATCATTATATTACTAGTAACGCTTTTGATCATAAATACCTTTATCTTCGGCGTGATTTTATTTTATTTATATTTCAGCGCGAGGCATAAAAGATTACTATAGCTAGCCATTAAACTTTTCTATACCTTCTATGAAGGTAGAAAAATTGAACTTCATAGGAAATGGTATTTTGGGATATTTGGGAACTAAGAAAAAATAGCCTCTCTCTCTCTCTCTCTCTCTCTCTCTCTCTCTCTCTCTCTCTCTCTCGTAATGTTCCATAGGCACGATTTTGTCCTGAAGTTGTGAGTAACAACAGGAACCACAGATTTAAAGTTCAAGCTCTCAAAGAATATTGAGGAGTTCGATCGAAAGAAGTAACAGAAGGTAATAAAATTGGAAATACAGAAAGACAAGATCAGTCATTAGCAAAATAATTGGTAAATTGACATAAATGAAAAAAAATAAATTAAATAAAAATGTATTAAATCTGGTGCTAGAAAACTACAGACGTTCGTCACATTAGCTGTTCAGGCTAATTAGCTTATCCTAACTTTTCACCCTACAGTTATGCATCAATGCGTATTTATGTTAATTTGATTATATATAGTATGATGTACAATTTATAAAGCCCCAGGGGTGAAGTCCCTAGGCATACACCCACCCCCATCAGACCCCCAGCAGACAGAGTCTCTTTGGTGGATCTTCTGAAATAAATCAAGATTTTCTGATCCATTTTAATGTTATGATTAAAAAGCTGAATATTTACTTATCTTAATCATTATTATATGGAATTTTGAAGAGCATTCCCATTCATTTTATTTATATCGTGTCTATATCCAGTCATTTAACTGTTCATAACATTTATTTTACTTAATACAGTAGGTGAAAATAATCTATAGAAATTCCTGAAAATGAGCTTACGTCTCAACAGAGAATAGGAAGTCATGTATGAAGAGGCTTTGCCAAAACCCAAAGATTTCAGCCAATGAAAGGAGGCGTTAGAAACATTGGTTATGGTGTAGGCTTCTGATTGGTCAAAGGAATTCCTCCTGTCCTCCCTTTGGAAGGCTCAGTGTAGTTCTACACACGAACAGGAGTGGTCAGTTGACGTTTTTGCGCACAAATGCTCACGAGATAAAGGAAAGGACTTTAGTAAAGAAGAGGGCATTTCAGGTTAGTTTTACCAACATTCTTAGGGGATATTGTCGGTGCTGTAAGGCTTTGTATGCTTCGTGAACCATTGGCTAGCGTGGAAATGTCCTTCGAAGGAAGTAGTGTTGTCGTCACAGAATCTGGAATTTTGCAGTTTTCAAAAATAGTTTGCAGACTGGAAAGTCCTTCGGCGCTGGAAAGCCAGTGTCATTCTTCAAAATTGACTTGTATACGTTTTTAAAAATTGACTTTGCAAAATTCTGAGGTGCTTGAACAACGTATTTGTGGTGGGGGTCCATAGCAGAACGTTCATCGTAAAAGAAGCAGTAGCAGATCAGCCAATATTTACGTTCCCATTATCAATAAGTTAAAATTCAAGTGGGGGAAATAGCATAGCTGGAACCGAATTGACAATACGGAAAACTGAGATGTCGCCTTCGATGTCTAAAAAAACTCGAAAACTTTGGGTTTACTTTCAGTTTCTTCTTTCTGGGTGAAATTGGTAATCAACAGCCTTCGTGAATTCGTCACTTACTTCATCAGTCTCTCTTTAATTCACGTAACAATGACTCGAGTACCTCCTGAATGAGTGTCACGAATCTGCAACAGACTTTGAATTAGGGGAACAACCGTGATCACAGGTGAATTGCCCGCCTACTGAGTGGCAGAAGCTAGCTATTAGTGAGACCCAGCTTATCCTTGAATTGTTTAAAGTTATGGCTCTTAATTCAGGTTCGGAATAGCTTTTAACTGATTAAGTTAGTGTTTATAGTAATGTATGACGCTTATCAAACATGGCCATCAAGAACACAAAAGAACATGTTCTTAGAGGCTTGTATTTAAATTTCTCCGGTAATAGTATCTATGGGGCTTGTTCCATATAAACAGGGTTCTTCTGGATAATAAAAACAACATATTGTACCTGTTTTCGCCCCAATTTCTCCATTGATAGGTTATATGGATGCATAGTGATAGGTGTGAGACATTTGCACACATATATATATATATATATATGTAACATGGGGGAAGAACCCCCAGTATTCATAAGGTAAGCGTGGACACGAAACGGAAGGCAGACCCCATTACTCCATTACACACACAACCTATCTCTCTCTCTTTCTCTCTCTCTCTCCAAGGAATCCAGCAATCCCTCTCTCTCTCTCTCTCTCTCCACCTCTTTCTCTCCATTCTAACAGGTAATGAAAATGAGAGAGTTGCATCATAACATTAGCGTTTATTAACAAGAATAAATAAATCAATTAACAAAGTAATCCAGTCTTACAGACTAACTCAAAAACAGTACAATGTCAAGTCACCAAAAAGTCTACGCCCCTCTGGGAACTCTTTGTCCCCCGGCATTTCCAGATCCGTCTGTTTCAAAGATACAGAACACATCCCGGTAAGTACACACACAAGTTTAAAGACAAAGTTAATAAAATGGAACATCTTACAAGATATCAAACAAGCCATCCTTTTGGCTAAAGTAATTCAACTCACCCATTTCAGCCGGAATATCTCACTCACTGATAAATAAAAACGCTTTGGCATCTGCCATCGTGGCTTTGCCTTCCCCCACGAATCTCTGTGCAAGTCTTCCCATAGATTTGGCTAGTGATACATTATGAATAGAAGAGGCGCACACGCACATACGAATGCACACTTCGACAACGCCTCATATTACTGGCTACAACCAGTTTCCCAAAGGCACTTTGAGAAGAGTTCATAAACTGTCGTGCATTGACTTGTTGAACTAAGCACTTTTATCTCACGCCATCCCCAGAGACTCATTCATCAGCTACTCTCAGGTCGTTACCTCTGCACTGTTCTCCACATTCCATAGGTCACAGAGAACGCACGAACAATATATTATTAATCAAAATCCCTAGGCCTTACAGATAGCTCGGCCTCGCACAAATGCTAGCTCCCGCCTAGCAAAATTGCTTATAACACAAAACACTGGCCGACTTAAAACAAAATATAAGTAAAACTGCACGTCTCTGGCATTATAAAATAAAGTCTTATCACGCTTTGTCTCCTAATAACACAAGACGCATTTTCTCTCATATTTTCTGCATTAGGATTCTTGAATATCCCTCTTCGCTTGTCTGCAAGTAGCTGAACAGACAGCAACAGGCTATAGCAGGCTGTAGCAACTGTAGGAAGACGGAATGCCTCCCTCATCGTAGAAGACTTCTCACGGCTTCTGTGGATCCCCAAAAAAAACGCTGTAGAATTCTCTCGCGATCACCATCATGGAAATACTTGTAATCACCGTGGACAACATGGCAGCAACCTCTCTTCACGGCTGGTGGACGTCTTGCTGGTGTCGGGGAATGACTTTTTTGGCGTATGTTAGTATGTCAGTCAAGTCTTTGGTCAATCTAAGAAAATTAACCCAAACATACTACTTCTATCAAACAATGATCTCAAAAAGTCAGAAATACTAAGTGAACGTCTCCCAATTAACTCCCTTTAATATGACTACTAAATCATAAGTCATTATCACAACTCCCTAAGAAAAAGAACATCAAGTTCTCCAACTCAATTCTCCAAACTCACGCATCAGCACACACACAACTCAGAAATCACAGCAACTCCACGGAATTCTGCACTCACATTTCAAACTCGAATGTGCTCACAAGAAAAAAAAAGAAAAGATAAAAATCGCAATGGGCCCAAGGAAAAAAAAGAATCACGTAACACCCAGACCCAAAAATGTTCTCTCAAGTTCTGACATTTAAACAACCCACAAAATCAGCAAAAATCTCCAACTTTTAACAGCAAAAACCCCTTTACTGCTCAATAACTAATTACAATGAGACTTAATGTCAAACTCCCATTTACGTAAATAACAACCCTCGAAAAATTACATCTCCCGGTAAAATCAAATCTCCCGTCCAAAAAAGAAATGCTACTGAAGCTCAATCCCCAAATTATATCTCTCACAGGAAAAGGAAGAAAAACAATAAAAAAAAAGGATAATCACAAATAAGTTTTCCCAACCACAAAATACATAATACATGTATAATATGCATAACTCCCGCGTTTTCCCCAAGAAATGCTCCATGTAAAGCCACGGAATTTGCCAGAAAGCAAACTCTCACCCATGCGCTTTCGTGAAATGCTATAGCCAACATTTCCAGATATTGCAAAAATTCTGATCTGTCACCATCAGAGGAAAAGAAACAGCACAGCGCTCATCACATCGCTTGTCAGCAGAAAAATCGCCTGCGGACGCATGCTCAAACAACAGCACAAAAATTGTCTAGTCAGACACATAAGTTTGGAAACTCATGATCCTCTAGAAAAAAGTCTAACTGACACATTTCACAGAATTAACTCCAGGATATGACTAATGTGATCAAAAATTTGTCTCGAAGACTTATTCTCTCAACATTATATGCCTCAAATTATATTTCTCCAAGAATAATACACTTGTGAACATAAAAAATGCACACACATCTCCAAATGACTCGTAATGCAGTAATGCCATTCGCCTCTAAATAGACACGAAACCAAAGAAAAGAACCACAGAAATCTTCTCTTGTCTCGAAAAAAACTCCCATAATCACAAAAAAAGGGTCACCCGCCCAAGAGTAATTCCAACTCCATATATAATTATGAGACACCATATTAATAATAACACCACTCCGGTTATAAAAATATTTCCTCCATTTGGTTAATAACCAACCCCCTATTATTATTCTCTTATTTCAATAGCCACATGTCAATAAAAAAAACACCACTCCAAGAATAGAGAATAATCACCTCTATTTCGGCAAATACAAAATATTTACCTCTATTTCCCCAATAACTCCATGTGGAACAAAACAAGGCTCCAAAAAATATATCTCCAAAAAATGTGCACTCAAGGCAACTAACTAACACACTCACAAATATTGCCCCATAATCTCCAAATATGTGTCTCCATTTGCAACAAAGATGGCTGCAAAATAATTGAACTAAACATAGCTCATATCACATTATTGGCAAATATCAACAATGGCCAAAATATATATCCCATATATTATATCTCAAAATATAACTCCAAAATAATATATACCTCCAATTATCTCTCCAAAATAATATATCTCAATTATATCTCAATTCTAACTCCAATTCTCCAAAGAATAACTCAATGTTATAGTCAAAAACTGTAAAAACTCTCTCCATTTAGCATAACTGCTAAAAAAAAGCAAAAACTCGGCAAATAAAACTGTCTAGAAAATTCTAGAAAAAATCACCAATGTGCCACAAGTCATTATTACAGAACTCCAAGTTCAAAGTGTCTTAGCCAAGACTTCTCCATATGCACTACGACATAAGCCACTAGAAAACTTAGCCAAGTTTCCTATCTCTCACAAAGTTGTCACAAATACAACAAGGGTATTGTGCAAGAAAACTCACAATTTCTGGAACACAAATATCCAGAGAAGAAACGTAGTGCCATTACGTATGCATTCAAAACGTGCAAAAAATTCTCCCGTATATTTCTCTATAGCATCAAATAGCTAAAACACAAACACGTTCCCGAACAATGATTCTAAGTCATGAACTGAGATAATATTCACACTAACTGGAGAGAAAAAATAAACTCAAATTCACCCATGGTAAAAAAAACTTGTGTCAGCTATGGCTAACTTCCAAAAAAGGAGAAAAGAAAAATCAACGGCACCATTAACTATCTCCCGTAACTCACTAGATGTCAAGCAATTATCTGCTGAACTCATAAAAAAAGGAAAAGAAAAAAAAAAAACTAAAACAATGTGTTGTTAGTTCCTCCCAAAATCAAAAAAGATTTCACCTCCCTTGACAGCATTAAAACGCCCACGTATTAGTATATAAAAAATCAGTATCAGAAATATCATTATCACAAAATCACCAAAAAAAATTGCTATCATCAAAATCACTGGTATCAGTGCAAAAAATATCACCAATGTTAATGCTTGTCCATTCTCCAAAAAATTCAGCAAGATTCCACACAATTCACCAAAATTCAGTCAGATTCATCAAGATTCAGCAAAACTCATCCCCGTGAATCACTGAAAATATTCTCCGAAGTTACAAGAACTCAACAAATAATTAACACAAGACTTCTCCCATTAATTCATTGTAATAATTATCCCTGAATAATTATCTGTGATAATTATTGACTAATCTCCCATGAAATATCTCAAAACTCTCTCGTAAATTATGTCTCCCGTAATGATAATTATACTTAAGTAAACCTCCCGTGACACATCTCAAGTATAATAATTATTAATAATAACAATAATAATAACTCTCCATAGCAATAATTCTCTTGCAAAGATCTCAAGTAAGGGTGAAATTCAAAATAGCATACAACAGTAATGCTGAATCTTACGGTATACCACCATTTCCACATGCAACCCCATGACATAACACCATTGCCACACAACACAGATACAACACCAATCATCGGCATTTCAAAGTAATTTCTCCAACACAATAAAAAAAAATAATCTGTGTATCCCCCTTATATTTGTGTCTTTCAAGGCACAAAGAAACATATAACACATCCCGTGCATGTTAACTACTTTTCCCCTCATTCACGGAAAAGAAAAATCTCTTTTTATTTCCTTTTCTCTTCGTCCAAGAGAGAAAAAAAATATCTTTTCTAAAAAAAAAGACTCTACGGGCATTTCACTTCATCAACTAATCAATCAGCTGATATCTTAGCATCCAATGTCAAGGCCAGACTTGTCTTCAACAGCCCGACAAAGAAAAAAAAAGAAAGGGGGAGTTCACCCACACTGAGAAAAAAAAAAATTTCTCCCCCCCGTGAGAACAACCCCTCAGTCGAGCGGCAGAACAGCCCGAGGCATACCAGCAGTATCCCCCATCTCCCCTTGAACAGTGTCTGAGGACCCCTTCCCAAGGTATACACTAGTGCCCTTCCCTGCACTATCTCTCGAGGGAGGCCAGTGGTACCTTCCATGCGACTATCCCCCCGAGGGATGCCAATACCCTCGCAATACAACGCGCTTCTCTGCAGAAATGTGCTGAGCCCGTAAAATTGTGGCCGCTCTGTGTCACTAAGCCAAATATGCTTATCTAACGCACCCAGTTCACAGATTCATATAAAAATACACCTTAATAACCTCTTATGTGTTTAAAATAAAACAAAGACAAATACGTCTATTATAAACACGTGCAAATAAAGAAAACACGTCACTATGGGGCAAAGACAAGAAAAATTGTTGACCTCTTGAACCAATCCCATAACCCTGAAATATTTAAACAAAAACCCACTCCTTCAAAACAATAGTTTAACACTCACCACTCCATAATGGGACAAAAAGAACTTGAAATTCTTCGTAAAACGCGGTAGTGATATATGCATTAAACACAACACCCGCACGGGTATCTCGGAATACACTCTCGTCATTGCACAAGCAAAAGTCACACTGGATGCGCTCACTGCTTCTAGGCTGACTCCCTGGGAAAAATGCTGAGTCCAATAAAATGCTTCCCTCCCTTTAGCACAGTTAACAGACAGATATTTTCTAATTTTTTCTCATTAAGTAACTGAAAACTAACAGTTTAACGATTTTCCCCAATCCCACCAAGCTTTGTCGTTCAAAAACTATCGCTAAGCCATAACCCCTTTTATTTTCTAACTGGCCACCCATCTCTACATTGGCGTTCCTAGGCATAGAAAAGAAAGAACACTTTTATATCCCCTCTTAACCGTCTGCACCACTGTAAACATGGGGAAGAACCCCCAGTATTCATAAGGTAAGCGTGGACACGAAACGGAAGGCAGACCCCATTACTCCATTACACACACAACCTATCTCTCTCTCTCTCTCTCTCTCTCCAAGGAATCCAGCAATCCCTCTCTCTCTCTCTCTCTCTCTCCACCTCTTTCTCTCCATTCTAACAGGTAATGAAAATGAGAGAGTTGCATCATAACATTAGCGTTTATTAACAAGAATAAATAAATCAATTAACCAAGTAATCCAGTCTTACAGACTAACTCAAAAACAGTACAATGTCAAGTCACCAAAAAGTCTACACCCCTCTGGGAACTCTTTGTCCCCCGGCATTTCCAGATCCGTCTGTTTCAAAGACACAGAACACATCCCGGTAAGTACACACACAAGTTTAAAGACAAAGTTAATAAAATGGAACATCTTACAAGATATCAAACAAGCCATCCCTTTGGCTAAAGTAATTCAACTCACCCATTTCAGCCGGAATATCTCACTCACTGATAAATAAAAACACTTTGGCATCTGCCATCGTGGCTTTGCCTTCCCCCACGAATCTCTGTGCAAGTCTTCCCATAGACTTGGCTAGTGATACATTATGAATAGAAGAGGCGCACACGCACATACGAATGCACACTTCGACAACGCCTCATATTACTGGCTACAACCAGTTTCCCAAAGGCACTTTGAGAAGAGTTCATAAACTGTCGTGCATTGACTTGTTGAACTAAGCACTTTTATCTCACGCCATCCCCAGAAACTCATTCATCAGCTACTCTCAGGTCGTTACCTCTGCACTGTTCTCCACATTCCATAGGTCACAGAGAACGCACGAACAATATATTATTAATCAAAATCCCTAGGCCTTACATATATATATATATAATATATATATATATATATAATAGAATATATATATATATATATATATATATATATATATATATAATATATATATCCTCTTAGCCGTGACGTTAATTATCACATAAAGACAAATCTGGCGCTAATTAACATAAGTCTAGTTTCCGACAAAGTTCACCGCCATAGTTAGGTCTACTGACTTGACAGGTTAATCTTGTCTGTCTTGCTCGAGACGAGCTGGACGTATCAAGTGTTAATGGCTACCGATAAACCTTGAGGGTTTTGACAACAAAAATGTAATCATTTCGGTGTCGTTTACGTCCTGTGTGACTTCAGGCACCAAAGGTATTTGGTTTCTGTGCTGTATTTCATTTCGTGCTAGCAGAGTTGGTGTCAAGTGTTCAAATAGTGAGATTTTAAGTCTTGTAAACATTGACTGGATATCTACGGCATTATAGTGTGATAGTTCCTGAGGGCCCTCGAGACAAAGGTGAATGAAACTTTGATTCCCGTATTAACGTAGTCATAGATCAGATAAATGTGATTATCGGACTATTAATTGTGTTAAGGCGCCTACCGAGGAAAAGGGCTGTAGACTATAACTGGAGAGAGATCGAAAGGAATGCCTGCTGCTGTTTATGTTGACGGTATCCATATGTTAATTCCGTGTTTTAAGCGTCATTTCATTAACTTGCGATACACGCAGCAGGTTCTCGTTCTTTTTCAAAATAAGGTGCTTCTTATATTTTATTTTATATAATTGTCTTTTATTGTTTTTTCCGTCAGTATAGCTCCTGCAGAATAGAAGAGTCTTGACTGCTTTTTAAAATTTTCTTTCTTCTTGTATGACCCTCATCTCTTCAGGCGGTAGGTATCTTATTGAATAGCCTTGGTATGTACGTGCACAATGTGCAAATGCTCTCTCGCCTGAGTAGCAATTTGTTCTAGGTTCAAAAACCCTACTGTATGCTTCACTTGATGTCTGATCACAGTATTCATGAAAGGCCTAAAGAAGCTTCTTAAGCAGTTTCTCGTATGTGACGAGTTCGTTACTTTGCGAAGTTAATTGTGTTGCTGTTTTGTGATTTGACTTTAAAAATTGCAGCCTGGTCTGTGACTTGGTGCTTTTTAACATTTGGTAAGAATTTGATCTTATTAATAACAATTGCTCACTGGGAGTATTCCTTGACTTATATAAATGGAATTTTTAACCAAGTGCAAGTGAGGCTGTCCAGGTGGAAAGAGAGATATTTGTTGAAATCATTCGTCATCGAACCTTTGCATTTTGTAAGCTTTGGCAATCGGAGGTTAACTGAAGAAGTAGTATTCCTACTCCATCTGGGATTATGTCTTTTCTCTGATCTGAAGTTCCTCCTGTGGCGGCTGTGATGTTATTTAGGAAGAAATTTCTTATGTTTGGCGTCAGTCAAAACTGACCTCACTGTGATTGGTGGTGGCGCCATTCAAGCTTATATATATAGTTTTAGGTGATGAACTTGGGGGGTATATTTTGCTGTTGTTATTGCAGTAAAACATTTATCAAGAAAAATGGTGGTGGAAATTTGCTGTGGACAGTTGAAAAGGAGTGGCTCCTGCTCATGTTGATGAAATATATGCAAATTAACATTTATAGTTCCTCTGTAATACATTATGTAGGTAAATCTGGTGGTCTAGTGTGTATACATTCACGGGTTGGGGCCTTTGTCAATGGAAGAGTAATATAACTTTAAAATGTTTTTTATTCATCTTGATTACCTGCAAGTCAGTTAAGTACTAGAATGGCTGTTCTTATAAGGGAATAAATTTGTTGTACGGAGCTGGTGAGTTAAAGTCTTGATTTGGGGCGGGGGTGGGGTGGTGGACGGAAATAGGATGCCTAGAACGGATGCATGAGCCAGCGATAGATAGTAATTTTTTTTTCTGTATCAATCAAGATTTAGTTTATCATGATGCATTACGCAACAGAATCTAACTGGAATTTTAGTGGGTATTCAGTGGACGTTTGTCCTTTGTTTTAAGGCCTTGGTGTGATATATGTAGATTTCACAATCGTTCATGCGTAGTTACCCAGGCATTCCGATCATGTTTCGGCTCGATTGTGAAAGTCGAACCTTCAAAAACCATGTCCATTATATAATATAAAAGACTTCAAACTTTGAAATAGTACAAATTCCTAACAGTGAAAATCTTAGGCGTATGTATCCAACAGTTCACAGGTTAAAGGAATATTTAGATTATCGTTTACTAGACCATAACGGATGAGTTCCAGCAAAATGTAAGTTAAATGTGCAACCTCGGATAAATTGTCAATGCAGCCTGGTTAATTAATCCATTGCTATTCGTAAAGTTCCTTATAGAATTATGTTTGACGCCAGTTTTAGTAGCCACCAATCTATCAGTCAATTATAGAATGCTGATTTCTCCTTATCTTGGTTTCGTTGACTGATGAGGAACGGTTACTAAGGGCATATTTACAGTGACAGTCTGGCACTGTAGGGTGCTTTACCTGTGGGCGTCCTTACATGTCACCATACCACCGAGGGCGGTATGATGGCAAATAACTGGCCTACTAATTTATTAATTCATTTTCTACTGGAAGGAACAGTACCATTTTGAATAGGTCGTGAGTGCTAAGTTACCTTCAGAAAATGAAAGCCATAAACTGGTGACTCGCAGATGTAGAATGACATTCAGCACAGATAAAGATTGACCCTGGCAACCATTTTAAATTCATTTATAGCTTCGAGTACCATTAAAGATAGAAGGTATTACAGCGCACTCTCGTATTATGGGAATAAGTCTACTTGGATTTCACGGTTAGCGATAGTTGCCTCATACACACACACATGCATTTTGGGTAAAAAGACGTGTTTATATACATAAACTAAGGGCGAATAAATGTGATAGTATATATTTTAGGAGGTTATTGTTGATAAAGCCATATTCCTACACTTCACGTGCTGAGTGAAGGTACTAATAATAATTCTTACGCGGAGACTTCAGTCAGTCAGTAAGTCAGGCTGACGGCTTGAAACTCGAAGTGTTGTTGTCCAGTGTTCACAGTTTTGGCAAATGATAAATGATTTTCTTTTTTGTCCTTAAAATGGGTGAAACGTAGATTGGAATGTTATTGGTAATGTTTGTTACTGATTTTCTATAACCTATTAATTAAGTCGAGGGTGACATTTGAGGTTTGATGAAAGGCAGACCAGCATTCGTTCATTGGACCAGCCTCTATTTCTGTCACACGGACAAAAATATGCCGGATGTCAGTGAACTCTCCTAGTCCTAAGAGTCAGGATTCTGAGCATATTAAATTCAGCATCAAAAGAAAAAGGGCTGGGCGGGGGTTGGGGTGTGGGGAGACAGTCATTGGCTGCCAAGCAGAGGAGAGAGACCTTAAGAAAAAGTTTGACTATCGAGTGTGTGAGATCATTGACGTAGGTTGCGATGTGAATGTGAAATGCTGTGCACAGTTTTATTTCATTTTATTAAGTTCAAGTCGATATAATGGCTGTTAAATCTTGACATATTGCATTTTAAAAATGCCTTATCACAGCATTTTTAAAAGGAAATTGGCGCACTGCTTTCCAATCTTTTAGATTCTGTCAGTCTCGTTCAACATCAGAAACTGGTAATATAAGAGAATAAATAATAAGTTGCATCGGGCATTATTGAATGGCATTCAAACATTTCTGATGTTACGCTACACGACGCCATTCAGGTGTTGTTTTGAGAGAGAGATTTTCATTGGTTTTCATAGCCCCCCAAGCACCCGTTAGGGGTTTGTACCGTAAGTGCACCTGCTAACGCGCGGTGCACGGAAGGCATAACTTGAGGTTCCCAACCTGCAACCCCTTCCATTCCTTTCACTGTACCTCCGTTCGCATTCTTTTTCTTCGATCTTACTTTCCTTAACCCTATTCAAATAATTTTTTTTCATATTGCAGGTGTACTTGGCTATCAGCCCAAATTGTATATAATGTGCTATTCTCCCGAAGCTTATAGTACTTGAGGAATTGACTGGTATAATAATTCCTTTGTAGTTTTAGGCCTATCCTATTGTCCCAAAGATTACGTAATTACTTGAGGAATTAACTGGTACAATTCCTTTGTAGTTTTAGGCCTATCCTATTGCCCCAAAGATTACATAATTACTTGAGGAATTCACTGGTACAATTCCTTTGTAGTTTTAGGCCTATCCTATTGTCCAAAAGTTTACGTATATTACTTGAGGAATTAACTGGTACAATTCGCTTTTAGTTTTATGCCCATCTACAATTATTTATAAAACATTTATTTTTTTCATTATAGTGTGATTATTGTAGATTTTTTTTTCAGACGAGCTTTCACTTCAGGGCCATTTCGAACCAAGTCATGTCGTTTCACTACATCCACAAAGACAGTTGATATAACTCATTATTTTATTATTATTATTATTGTTATTATTATTATTATTATTATTATATTATTATTATATTATTATTATTTATGACAGAAAAAACCGTCAGTGAATCGATGACTGACGCTAAATCCAAATAGAAAATTTAATAAATCGGTAAAGCCAGTTCCTTAAACAGAGAGAGAGAGGAGACGAGAGAGAGAAAGAGAGAGGACGAGAGAGAGAGAGAGGAGAGAGAGAGAGAATGTTTCCTCAACAAAGGAGGAGCCTAAAAAAAGGTGTTTCGCGTCGAGATAGATACAGGAATTTTAGGATAGTATATTTATGGTTTATTCATGAAGATGGAAACGTAAAGAATAAATAATGAACGTGTTAAACAGTGCATAAAAATAAATAACGATAAAATATAACGTATTTTTAATCTTCGTTGGTGAAACGGCACGCTATTTCGTTTAGTTAGAAGGTAAAAAAATATCCTGAAGGTCGCTCAAGGTTGGAGACGAGTTTGCAAAAAAATTTTGCATTCAGTCAAAAGATCTTTTTTCCCGTAAACACTACCGTTACTGTAGGCCTTATGCATACTTAATATATCAATGCATGAATGTGTAAATATAGGAATAGTTCAACAGATTTACACAGGATTGGTGTGAATTCTTTTTACTAGAATCTTAAATATACAATGACAGGGTCAGGAACCTTCAGTTACCTTCTTGCTAAACCCAGAATTCATTCTGGATATTACTAGGTTTGTCGTACTAATGATATATTATGTAGTTACACATCCTGTGCTTCTCATTTTTCCACTATCTGTGTATGCAAAGTGAACTAGGTAGGACGTCAACTGGTTTCTGTCGGTAATTATGTTGTTCCTTGTTAAGGCGTCCACTCTGCCATTCGTTGCTTGATAGACCAGAGCTAGATAGAGGCACGCTATCTGGACCGTGGATAGAGGAGACCAGAGGCTCCCAGTATGTCGTCGTTATGACAGCATCTCAGTATTATTATTATTATTATTATTATTATTATTATTATTATTATTATTATTATTATTATTATTATTATTATTATTATTATTAAGAAATTCACAATTTCGTGAAAACAAATTGTTAAAAAATATCCACAATTATATATTAAAAATATATTTCTATGTAAAGACTTTCGAACACCTGAACGGTGTTCCTCCTCAGTGAACGTTTAAACCGTTCACTGAGGAGGAACACCGTTCAGGTGTTCGAAAGTCTGTTATATATTTTTACATAGAAGTATATTTTTAATATATAATTGAGGATATTTTTTAACAATTATTATTATTATTATTATTATTATTATTATTATTATTATTATTATTATTATTATTATTATTATTATTATTATTTATTATTATTATTATTCAGAACTTAAGCCTTATGTCTGGCAGAAAATAGAAGGCTATTTGTTGTCATAACCTGGTTGTTAGTTTGGTCGGAGAATAAACCTTTAGTAAATGGACATAGGCCTAATGCCAAGGCCATGGCCGCCTCCTTCGAAGTACAGATGACATCACTGCCGCACTGATTTGCACGGGACGTCACGAATAATCATTTTCTATATGGAAAGGTCTTCAAATGTGACTGATCTCTTGCTCAGGTCACCTTGATTGAAGTTGGTGTATGCAGTACGTTGAGAAATCCTTTGGAATAGGCCGGGAATGGGTTTTGACTGGAACAACTCGTTGGTATAGTAGGCTATGAGCTTTTGGAGAAACTCGTAAGGATTGAAAGAGAGAAATGCCTTCCATTTTTTGAAGTAATTTAACTGTTTGTGGCCTCGTGTTTGTACACATTTCTTGGTCAGTCCTGTTCTGTGAAATTTAGATGAAATAAACCCTGTCACATCTCGGCACTTGGGAGGTTAAGAATGATTTGAGAAACTATGAAGGAATTTGTCAGTTTGTCCAGAATCCCGACCATGCAGTCAATTCAGATTGTATTCAATATCACAGGACTGGAACAAGAGACATTTCCAGTATTGAGGTCATTCTTAAGAACAGCTCAGTTCTTTAATTATAACAAACCACAGAGAGGGATTACCATCGCCTCATAGCAACTTCAAATGAACTATATAGTCCTGTTTCTCTATTAATGAGAGACGTATATATCCATCATTGAATATTACTCGTATCGAGCCTCCTGTTTCCCGTAATAAGTATCTAATGGAGAAAATTCTCGTTACAGACTATGTTTTGCTTCAAGTTCTACTGCAGCCATTTCGATGATCCAAGTCGTTTCAGTACTACATCCATGGAGACGATTAGGTACAGCTCACAGTTCGACAGTTAGGTCAAGTCATTTAAGTAACCGTATAAAATAGAACCATTGATAGGTCTTATATAAAGCAGAGAATTAAGAATGTTCCTCAGAAAAGCTCCATTTGTTACGTGGTTCTATTAATAACTACGAACGTATTTTGAATTTTGAAATGAATTGAACTCTGGAGTCAGTGTTGTCGACAGTCGGTTTTTAAGAACCATTTGGCCAAGCCTTTTATTATTATCAGTACTGTTTATTGTTTGTTACTATGGGTATCACAGAAAGTGCAAGCACGTTTTTTGGTAATAACTCTGTAATGAACACTCGTACCAGTACGAGATTTTGCTATAGTGTATTACACCCAGTGCCGTAATTTATAAGAATATCATGAATCACTAAGCGTAAAGAATAAAGACACTTGTCCTTATACAAAGAGGCAACAACTCCATTATCCAGAAATGGATTCGAACACTACAGTAAAGAGCTCCGCCTACCCTCTCCCCACCCCACCACCGTCAGCCCCCCCCCCCCCACCGTCTTCCTTCCCTAACCTTCCCTTCCCTCTCTCTCTAAAAGTTGCTTCAGTTTAAACTTTTGTATTTTTTCTATCTAATATCTATCTGTCTGTCTATCTATCTGATAATATAGATTGTTGTATATATCTAACGAAGTCGGTTGTTAGCTGCCAGTTGACTGATTTATTTATGCATCGATCCGCTCATTTCTCTCTCTCATTTCTCTCTCTCTCTCTCTCTGGTAGTGGTACCTAATGTTAATGGTTATTAGAGTGAGAGATATCTGAATGTATGGTGGAGCAGTAAAACAATAGACTCTATGATTTATGGTAAAGCGACTGTTATACTTGTGGTTGGTTACCTTCTTCGTAATCCACATTTGGGCTCAGGGTATCAGCAATATACTAGTACTTGTATTACGAAGGTGAAGAAGAGATGGACACCACGGAACTTAACTGTCGGCATGGTTGCAGAAATGTGTGTCACGCAACTTTTCAACTTTTTTAGCCATGAGAAAGCCGCTAATAGGTAACTGGGTATAGTTACTCTGTGTTACAAATAAAAATTGAGTCTTTCTACCAGATATTCATTAGAGTTAAAATGTTGATTATACCGACGCACATATTTTTACGTCATGAATGTTTATTTTGGGTATATAAAATAAAAAGGTAAAATTAAATAGAAAATCTCTGAAGCAAATATTCAAACTACAGTCAAGCCACACTTTTGGCTAAATAATAAGTATGCTAACCCATTCAACACAACTTACACACACTTAACCCAAAATACAGTCAAAGGTGCCATCTTGGCCCTTTGCCGACTCTGTAGCGATCTCCCATTTTGGCAAACTTACTCTCTCATTGTGTAGGGAAATAGCTCGCACAAACGCAAGCACGAATTAACACACAAGCCACTCCCAAATAAGTGTCGTCACAAATTTTGTCACAAGTTCATGACGTCATTATACAGATCATTTTTCACGCCCTAGAAACAGCCATGAACTGGATACAGAAAGCGTATCTGCATCCGCCCGCATGGAGACACAGGACATGGTCTGTTCTACTTAGGCAGCAACTTTCGACATCGCGCCACCCAAGGAAGTTATGTCAGCATTTCCGAAGCTGAGCTATCTTGTCACTAGGACCACTGTTTCCATGGAGAATCAAATTGATGATCTCTACATTCTTAAAATGTCATTGCCCATCGCGCCCGATCATTCAGAAAGAAAAGATAAAAATCGCATTCACAACGGTGTCTTAATTATATTGTCAATTACTCCTTATTTATATATATATATATATATATATATATATATATATATATATAATATAATATATATAATATATATTATAATATATGGATTCGGTTCCAAATATACAATAATCTATATTTAGATAGATAGATAGAATAAAATACAAAATAAAGTTAAACAATTTTCAGAGAGAGAGAGAGAAGGGAAGATGAGGGAAGGAAGACGGAGGGGGGGGGGGGGGGGGGGCTAGGCGGAGCTCTTTACTGTTGTGTTCGTATCCATTTCTGAATAATCGTGTTTTTGCTTCTTTGTACAGGTACAAGTGTCTTTATTCTTTACTATTAGTGATTCATGATACTCTTATAAATTACGGCACTGGGTGTAATACACTATAGCAAAATCTCGTACTGATACGAGTGTTCATTACAGAGTTATTGCCAAAAAACGTGCTTGCACTGTCTGTGAAACCCATAGTAGTCAATAAACAAATTAGGATAGCGAATGCAGTCAATTAAATACAATAGCCTAGGTAATTCTTGTTTGCAAAATGAATATGGTAGTCAATTAGTAAATTAGGATAGCGAATGCAGTCAATTAAATACAATAGCCTAGGTAATTCTTGTTTGCAAAATGAACATAGTAGTCAATTAGTAAATTAGGATAGCGAATGCAGTCAATTAAATACAATAGCCTAGGTAATTCTTGTTTGCAAAATGAACACGGTAGGTTAAGATGTCATTATTATAGCTGAATCACGAAATTGTTATGAATAATGAAAGTAATATCTAAATTAAGAAGCAAAAAAAGTAATAGGAAACTGAATAATCTGTTAATTTTGGCGTCTGGTTCGTTTGTCAACTTCAGTTTGGTTGTGGATAAGTTTTTATGTCTATAACAATGCAATGTGACGCTTTTGATTCTTAAAAAAAAAAATCGTAAATATTTGAAGAACTCTGTTTTAGTGTTTAAATTGTTAGTGTGGATGTATCAAATTGACTTTGTGGATTTACTGAAACGACTACGGAGGTGGAAGAACCAGGAATTACTTCGACGTCAAAGGATGCAAATTGGCGGCGACAGTTGAACTGTGTAAGTTGAGAATACATTAAGGGAAGGAATATATTTGCAGTAAGATCTTTGTGTCTGTATTACGTTTTCTGTATATTATTATTATTAGTATTATTATTGATATTACTTCCAACATCACATAATATCTTAGAGACTGAAATTAATAAAACCTTATTAAGTATAAAGCAAACAAAGATTTTTGAAAAAAAATAGTTTTTGCAAAATGGTAACTGAATTTCTGCTCTCGTCTCGCACTCAAAAGTTCTAGGTTAAACTAATATTGAGTTTAGAATTTAACTTTAGTTAAGTGATGTCTTATGTACGGTAGAATGTTTTAGTTACGATGTTCCTATTGATGATAATCTCGTGTTATTTATGAGATTAAAATGGTGTTCATAATCTTCTTCGTCGCTTTGTTACTTATGAGATTTGTCGAAGGTCATTGGCCCATGGAATAATCCCTCGACTTTTAGGTAGAATTATGGTGTTGATTTTGATTCTATTTACTTTTAGTTTTTTTTTTTCCATTGTGAAATTGTATGTTATATAAAAAGTTTTGAAGGTTGCAAGAGAAAATACTAAGTTACTTGAGAACCTGAAAAGGCAATAAATAAATAGATAGATAAATGAATAAATAAATAAATAAAAATATAAATTGATAAATGAATTAATTAATAAGTAAATAAATGAATGAATCTTTGAAACAAGTCTACAAGTGATGGGGATCTAATGTCAATTTTCCGTGAAATACTTTCCCCATCTGTACTGGCCACAATGCGTGCTGCCACCACCAGCATCTGTTCGTTTTCTTTGCGTACAGACCTTGGTGGTATGTTGTACCTTAACCCTTGAACTGAATCACTCCTTTTGCAAACCTTTCCCATTTTGAAATGGGGCAATAAAAGAGTTCATTGGGGGAAAGTACTTCTCCTTTAAAAAGGTTGAGAGAGAGAGAGAGAGAGAGAGAGAAGCTGATTACAGCGAATCGTTTTACAACTAGTGGGTATACGAAAGCGAACTGGTCTCTCTCAGGTGGCTTTTTCTGAGGCCAAGAAAGACATTGTTGGGAGAGTAGCACTATTCCTGAAAGGACTAATAATACTATTGATGTGACTATTTCTTTCAATTGTTCTACTCTAAAGCTTTGAAAGGCATCAGTAGGAGACAAAGACTATTATTTAAACCACGGACACTATGCACGTGACTATTTCATTCCATTTTTCTTTGGTAATGTTTTAAGATGCCTTGTCAGGGGAGCAGCAATATTCCTGAAATCACTTATACAGCTTATTTTCTTTTTTGGTTTGGTCAAGCTTTCAAAGGCATTGTCAGAAATGAATTACTTTTGCTTGTAAAGTTCCTTTTTATTTTTTGGTCTTGCAAACCCTAAAAATGTATTGTTAGGCAAGCAATACTGTTCCTGAAACTATTAATATTATAGCTATTACTATCTTAACGTCCGTTTTTCTATTTTCTTCATAGTTTCCTGTTTTAACTTATTCTTTGATCTTTCCAGCGTCACTGGTAATCCCTGACACGCTACTATAACCTACAATGGAAACTTGCTAACAGTTAAATTATTTTTAGTTGAATTAATCTTGCATATATAAAATTATTTAAAATTAATGTTTAAATTATTAATTTCCAGTGTAATATTCATTACCTAGAAAATGATTACCTAAGCGTCATTGTTCTTTATGAAAATACAGAACTTAATCTTATATTTAAACTGGACTCATGCATGCTGAACTAAGCATAAGAATACTTGATTGATTAGTATACAGTGCAATTACTCAGAGAATGAATATAAGTATCATAACTATGACGAAAAAACATAGATGGATTTTCGAATTATCTTTGAAAAAAATGAAGTGAAGCTAGCAGAGACATATAGGTTATCAGTTGAGAAAAAAAGCAAAATAAAATATATAATAAATAGATAACTAAATAATAAATAAGCCATGGAACAGGAAAAATATTAACAAATTAGGAAAACTAGTATAACTTAGGGGAAAAATGTGAACTGTACGGTCTATTGATTTTTTATATGATGTAAAAAAAGATAGATAAATATTACAAATTAAATATGCCTTGCAGCAAAAAAAAAAAAATTCTTAACTATGCAAATAGTTTACTAAAACTTTTCCTTAAGTGTATTATGTGAATGAAGGTCAAGCCTGTCCCGAAAATACCTGCTAAATGTGAAAGGTTTCGGGAGTAAATTCAACAGAGGGGAAAAGATGAATAAATAAACCTTCTCCTTCAAGAATATTTCCGCTCCTTCATGCTTCTCAGAAGCAGCATCGTTCACTTCCCCATTCTGCCAACTCTGTCTCGTAAGAGAAACTCACATTGAAATGAACCTTTTGAAACTCGTTTCGGGGAATGAGATATTTTGCTCTCTAGATATTTGTCCCAGAATTTCACTACGTCGTATTTGTCTTAAACGAAAAACATCAGTTTGTGTTTGAATCTAATGAATGAAAGGGAATATTTGGGAAGGTGCTTGAGAAATAAAGGTAAGAAGAAAAATTTGTTTCTAATTTCATCTAGTGGATTGCTTTCAGTAATAATTCGTATCACATGCACCACACAATGACTTATAATCACGAAAGAGTAATTTGAGTAAAATCTATTTTCAAAAAGTTTTTGGTATCAGTAAATCATCTATTCTGGACAAAAAAATCAATATTCGGAAGCCTAAATCATTTGATGTTTTAAAGACCTATATACTATATATATTTTATTTATTGAACTATGACCTATATATATATATATATATATATATATATATAATATATATATATATATATATATATATATCTATATATCGATATATATATATATATATATATTATATATATATATATATATATATATACGTATATATATATATATATACATATATATACGTATGTATGTGTGTATATATATATATATATATATACTATATACGTAATATATATATATAGATATATATATATATATATATATATATATATATATAATGTATATATAAAACATGGGGGAAGGACCCCCAGTATTCATAAGGTAAGTGTGGACACAAAACGGAAGGCAGACCCCCACACCCTATTACATACACAGCCTCTCTCTCTCTCTCTCTCCAAGGAATCACCCTCTCTCTCTCTCTCTCTCTCCACCTCTTTCTCTCCATTCTAACAGGTAATGAAAATGAGAGAGTTGCATCATAACATAACGTTTATTTACAAGAATAACTAAATCAATTAACTAAGTAATCCAGTCTTACAGGACTAACTTTAAAAACAACTCATTGTCACAGCACCCAAACGTCCACACCCCTCCGGGAACTCTGTCCCCCGGTATTCCAGATCCGTCTGTTCAAAGATACAGAACACCATCCCGGTAAGTACACACAAGTTTAAAGACAAAGTTAATAAAATGGAACATCTTACAAAATATCAAACAAGCCATCCCTTTGGCTAAAGTAAAGGTAACACTTACCCATTCCCAACCGGAATATCACTCACTGATAAATAAAAAAACACTTTGGCATCTGCCATCGTGCTTTTGCCTTCCCCCACGAATGTCTGTGCAAGTCTCCCATAGACTT
>NC_087214.1:12155927-12188427 GCF_015104395.2 Macrobrachium nipponense | reverse complement strand
GCTTCAAATTTTCTTGGGCCATCTTTTTCTCAACGGTAAGGACTTGCAATTGATTTTCCAAGCTGTTCTTCTGGAAGATCAGGTCCTCGCTTTCCTTCTGCAGACTTTCAATGCTATTCTGCTTCCTTCTATTATCTTCTCTCAGTTTCTTCAAGTCTTCATTTTTCTTAAGTAGTTCATTTTTCATTTCGGTTAGACTGTTTTCCTTCTGCTGCAGATCTCGACGCAACGTTTCCTTTTCTATGTCGAGAACTGCGACCGTGTTTTCCAAAATGATGAGGGAGGAGTCTTTGTCCTCGTTCTCTCTTCTTAGCTTCTCTGTCTCCTGCGCCTTGAGCACCATCTCTCTTCTGAGCTCTTCCATTTCGGCTGGCATTGAGAGGAGTTGCCTATCCTTCTCGTGATTGAGACGTTCCAGTTCAGTTATATTGCGTGCCAGCTTCGTTCCTTCTTCAGTCAGGCCCTCTACCTTTTTTCTCAGTTCGTCTGCTAATCGAACCTTCTCTTCGAGCTCTTCCTGAAGCGTCGAGATGATTGCGTTTATCTGGATTGCTCCCTGGGTCGTTTGGCTGGGTAAATGCGATGTCTCTTCACAAGCTGACCTAGAGACATCTTCACTAGCCGATTTTTCGTCTTTTTCACAGTCTTGCTCATCGTCATTCATATCGTCTTGCACATCTTCATTCATACTGTCGTCCATATCATCATTCAAATGCTTGTCCACTTCAGTTATGGTCAGCGACGGACAGTTGTCCAGAGCCATAAAATCATTGAAGAAACGGACAATATCCATGCAGAATCCAAGAAGCAAGAATACTTCAATGGATAGCACAACAAGATTGATAAAGACAGCTTTCTCGCGGGGGAATCCGGCCGCGAAGGCAAAGCAGTGGTTAAGCACGAACGAAAGCAAAGTTAGAAACATCTTTAGCTTGATGCTGACCAACTCTATTTGCTTTAACCCTCGATCCCAAAACCGACACAGATGAGTGACGCCTCAGGATTCCGGAGCCATTGTGGTCTCCGCCGAAGCTGCTTCTGTCTCCTGTCTTCGGGGATTCTTGAGGATTCCTTGGAGAGCTGATTATGTCCAGTGAGTGGGAATATTCAGAACAATTAGAATTCCGGAATCCCCACTCATAACCAGTCAGTTGACGGCCTAACCCACTCTACCACGGCGCCACATTTATCATTATTATTATTATTATTATTATTATTATTATTATTATTATTATTATTATTATTATTATTATTCAGAAATTAAGCCTTATGTCTGGCAGAAAGTAGAAGGCTATTTGTTGTTATAACCTGGTTGTTAGTTTGGTCGGAGAATAAACCTTTAGTAAATGGACATAGGCCTAATGTCAAGCATCGCCGCCTCCTTCAAGGTACAGATAACATCACTATCGCACTGATTTGCACGGGACGTTACAAATAATCATTTTCTATATGGAAAGGTCTTCAAAAGTGACTGATCTCTTGCTCAGGTCAACTTGATTGATATTGTTGAATGCAGTACATTGAGAAATCCTTAGGAATAGGCTGGGAATGAGGTTTGACTGGAACAACTCGTTGGTATAGCAGGCTATGAGTTTTTGGAGAAACTGGTGGTGACTGGAAGAGAGAAATAACCTTCATTTTCTGAAGTAATTAAACTGTTTGTGGCCTCGTGTTTGTATACATTCCTTGGTCAGTCCTGTTCTGTGAAATGTAGATGAAATAAACCCTGTTACATCTCGACACTGGGAGGTTAAGACTGATTTGAGAAACTATGAAGGAATTTGTCAGTTTGTCCAGAATCCTGACCATGCAGTCAATTCAGATTGTATTCAATACCACAGGACGGGAACAAGAAACATTTAAGAGCAGGTATTAAGGTCATTCTTAAGAACAGCTCAGTTCTTTAATTATAACAAACCCCATTTAGCCAAGCCTTTGATTATTATCAGTAATTTTTATTGTTTGTTAGTCAATGAGTAAATTAGGATAGCGGATGTAGTCATTAAATACAATACCCTTGGTAATTCTTGTTTGCAAAATTAACACGGTAGCTTAATCATGATGTGAATAATGAAAGTAATATTTAAATTAAGAAGCAAATAAAGTAATAGGAAACTGAATAATCTGTTAATTTTGGCGTCTGGTTCGTTTGTCAACTTCAGTTTGGTTGTGGATAAGTTTTTATGTCTATAACAATGCAATGTGACGCTTTTGATTCTTAAAAAAAAACTCGTAAATATTTGAAGAAATCTGTTTTAGTGTTTAAATTTTTATTGTAGTTATATCAAACTGACTTTGTGGATTTACTGAAAACGACATAGATGGAAGATCCAGGGACCGATTCAACGTCAAAATGTGTAGTAAATTGACATCGACAGTTGAAATGTGTAAGTTGTTTTATGCTTTTACTTTAATTTAAAAGAGACCCATTAATCTGTCCATGACACAAGGGGTCGACTCCTGTGCTAAAATATTGATCATTTGTAAAATTAACGCAAATAACTTTTGCCATAAACACCTACTCTGCTGGAGATATTATTTACCGAATCTACAGGTATCTACAGACCTTGTTATATAGGTATCTATAGACCTTGTTATATAGGTACCTGTAGACCTTGTTATATACAGTTCCTATGTAAAAGTACGAACCCTGAGATAGGAGAAGGTTAATATATCATTTGCCTGGAACTTTAGTCTCAACTTTTCACCAGAGGTGTCATGTTAAATTATACAGTCGTGACTACGATCAGGAATTCCATACTTAAGTTTTTTTCTTTTTTTTTAGATGCATAGCCTGTTATAAAAATCTACAATGATTCTGTAAAACAGTCGATTCCACTTAGCATTTGCACAGAACAAATATTGTTATGAACTTTTTGCAATTCATGGTCAGATTTTTGGTTTGATACTGAATGGTATTTATCGCATGCGTCTGGTTTGTTTATAATATTACCTATTCATTTGCATAAAGTTAGTCAAGTATTCGCATAAAATGGACACGAAACCAAAAGCTTCCTGAATTAAGCCTTTCGTATAATATTAACTGTTGTGTTTGCACGTGTCACACAATGCCGTAGGCCTATAGTCAGCGTATGTGACCCGTCGACTATATCTGTTTCATTAATTAGGAGGCACTTTTCTTCTATTTGCCGAGACAATTAACTAACAAATACTTAAACCACGGCAGAGGGATTAGAGAATCCCTCTGCTGTGGTTTAAGTTCGATTTAACTAAAACCAGACTAACGATTAATTTATTTCTCAGGTCTGACTGTCTCTCTGTGGGCATTACGAACAACTGATGACGATGACGTCCACGACAGCATAGTTCGTAGTCTCGATATTCGTAAGACAATCGTGTGGCCTCTCAACTCCTTATTGGTAACGCATTTGTATATACCACTTTTTTGACCTGATAACCACTTGATCTGCTGCAGCCAAATGTTGGTTTTGTCAAAAGTTTTCTTGAAGAGAAAAATAGAATCGAATATTTAATTAATCTTAAGTGGTATTGCTTTCGCGATTTATGGGTCTAATTGACGGGTAAGGAATTATTGCAATGAAAATTCAATTAATTGAGAACTTACAAGTTGTATGTTAGTCATGCACAGTTAATAAGTCAGATTTCTAAGTTTTGTAACAGTTATTAAGTCAGATTTGTAAGTGTTTTAATTGTATTAGGTTTTTCAAGTTGATGTAATAGGTAAACACATTTTTCACTTCGTTATAGATATCTGGACAAAATACTTCCACAGCAAAGGACGTATTGGTATTACTGGTATCAAAACTCTCCTAGCTTTTAAAATAGTACGCCATGATCTAATGTTGACAATCTGATTGTTAGGACTGTTGGTCAAAAACATGAGTAATGCCCTTTACGCGGTAAAACAAGGTCTGTGGGGTAATATAACATTAACATTCAAGCCTTACAATTTTGGGAAAATGCTTTTCATCATATGCAATCAATACTGAAAGATTGCTTTAATCTCAGCAATTCGCAACTTTTGCATAAAGCATTTTGGTACGATGGAATTTTGTAGTTCTGACTAGCTTAAGTTTTTTCTGCAATTCTCAAATGGTTATTGGTTAATTCTATGTTATTTTATTATAGGAAAAGGTTTCTTTTGTAAAGAGTACTTTGAGGTTAACTGAGCCAACCAGAGGAGTGCTTGGATCATGACAAACTAGAGAGAGGTGGAACAATATTACTGAAAAATCTTGCCAGATTAAGGAAAATGTTGTAATGGTTTTAGAAACGTTATAGCCAGGTTTAAGTAATAATAATAATAATAATAATAATAATAATAATAATAATAATAATAATAATAATAATAATAATAATAATTAATAATAATTAATTAATAATAATTAATAATAATTAATTAATAATTAATAATTAATAATTAATAATAATAATAATAATTAATAATAATAATAATAATAATAATAATAATAATAATAATAATAATAATAATAATAATAATAATAATAATAATAATAATAAAGTTATCATATAGAATTAATTAGCAAAAAACAGCCATTCTTTTAACAGAATATGTTGAAAGAGGGTTCTTCTTCCCAAGAAAATAATAATAATAATAATAAGATGATAATAATAATAATGATGATGATAATAATAATAATAATGTAATTAGAGATAATGAACATTTTACTGTAATTTGCTAATAGGAACTTACACAAAGAAGCCTCCTACCTTTGCAATGGAATTCAATTTTGAATTAATATTTACAGTAGCTGTGAAAAATTTTAATTTAATTCAATTTAAGATGTGGTTCATAGAATGCTACAGACCCCCATTACTGTCTGCAAAAGCCCCTGTCTCATTTCTGCCCCTTTCAGTGAAAGGGGCTTTGGTATAGGATGCTTGAAGTCTGGTTATAACGAATTAGCTTTCATTACTTTGTAAGCTTAGAGATCTCGGTGATATGATGTTATTAACTTCTGCCTCATCTGTACAGGAAATCGTCTGCAGAGTGGATATGGGACAAGCTGATTAGACCATAGTATCGCCTCGCAATTCAACAAGTATCTGTGAACGAAGAACTGGACGTCAAGAAAGCCTACATTTATATTTAACAAGTAGAATGTAGTACTTAACCTGCGTCAACAGTTGGCTATGACCAGATGAAATGGTCCCACCAAGCATTTTCTTACCAGTTAAACAATAGTTTTGTGGCACAGTCTTGGCTACTCAAGATTCATAAGTTTATCATGTCAAGTACTTCAGAACATTTCAGGACAGCTCTGTTTCCATTTCTTACCAGTTTAAGATGACTATAGGTTCAATCAGTTTTAGGATACATACATAGCTTTTTAAAAATAAATTCTCTATATGTGTAATATTAGCTATCAAGTACGGTAGTTCTGTGTGTTTCAGGATACATAGTTTTGCTTGATCAGGGTGGATACGTAGGTCATTCAATTTTCTTGTGAAGTATTAGCAACGTGGCAACTTTCAGGATACGTGTTTTTTTTTTTACATGAGATTAATAATAGTTTCAAATTAACCATTAAAAATCTCAGTTGGTTTCAGGATAATTAGCCTTTATTTTGTTTATCTAGATATATAATTGAAATATTAGTTCAATAGTTATGTCTTAAAATACCAAGTTTTCACTTGAATTTCTCAGCAGTGTTAACATCAGCTGCCAAGAAGCGTAGTCATTCATTTCATGTTGCCTAGTTTTTACCTATGTTCTCATTAGTTTACCATCATCTATCAGGTAGTTACGGGTTTCAGGCTTCATAATTTTAAACATAAATTTTTTGTTAGTGAAATAGCAGCTATTAATCAGTCATGGCTGCTTTGTGAGTATCCTGTTTCGAGAAGTCACATATGTTAAACAATAGTATTCCATCAACTTAATTTAATATTACAGTCAAGTAATTGACTGTTTCACAGAATAAATCTTCGTGCAGTTGTGATTTGCAGTATCCAGTGGGTCATTGTCCAGTCCATACACTTGCCTATGTATCAAGTGGTAGGATATGATGAATATTTTCTGTCATTTCCCGACCTTCAACAAAAACTATCAATAGCAAAAAGTTCAACAGTTGCAAACAGTTGGTTTGACTGACTTAATGGAATATCTTCGTGTTGGGCAGTATAGTTAGGAACAGCTGTCTGGAGTCAAACCTTTGAGGTATTGACTATTATAGAATAGATGATACTCACGGCTAATCATTCCTGATATTTTTCCTCAGTAAAGCTAAAAGATATTACTAATCTCGCTTCCATAGCAGTAGGGACTTGGAATTAAGCTTCTCGTATGCATTCTGAAAGTTTTGTCCACAGTTTGTTACTTTAGTGATCTAAATCAGATTTCCTTTAGAAAATTGGTTATAGTTCCAAGGTCTTGCATTACCTATTGTAATCTTATATGAGCGTTGGTTCTTATACTTTGAAGCTTAGGTTACTGAAAGGTTCTGTTTGCCACAAGAGAGAGAACTCATCCTGAAGCATTGACGTCATTGCACTGTCAAGACAGATACTTCAGAATTTAGTTTATTAGTTTCATCTCAAAAAAAAAGAAAAAATGTATATATAATATATTTATATATATAATATATATATATATATATATAATATTATAATTATATATTACTAAAAATATATATATATATATATATCTATATACATATATATATATATATATATATTTATATATTATACTATATATAATATATATATAATAATATATATAATATATATTTTAAATATATATAATATATATATATGTATATTATATATATATTATATATATATATATATTTATATATATATATATATATATATATATATAAAGGTTTTTTGCCACGAAGGAAAAAATTAAAAAGCGAGATAGCCAAGTACTTTCGGTCCTGTTCGGACCCTTTACCGAGGCAAACTGATTTTACAGAGGACAACATAGTCAAAAGAAGGCTTAATATCCAAACTGACACTACAAGATTAGCATTAAGGGCTATTTCACTCTACAGAAAGGAGGAAACACCTGAGGGTAGCCACACCTCGGGGGACACACGCAGTAAACAAGTTATTCTTCTAGAAAACAGTACATTTTGAAAAAACACGGAAGCATATACAATTTAATATCATGAAATTTACACAAATTTTCCCAAAAATTATTATTAATGAAAAGACGAAAGAAAATATAAATATATATATCGAGCAAGAGAAAGAGGGAGCAGAGAGAGAGGAGAGAGAGATACAGACGAGAGAGAGAGAGAGAGGAGAGATGAAAATAATAACTATATAGTACATGTGTGACTAATTTATTAGTAGTTCATTTATTTTAAGGTCCTTCATAAACATCTTACAAATATATGGGTCCAAATGGTACATTCCCAGACTAAGATTTAGGTTGTTTTTATTTGTGATTTGTATAATTGCCGATTCCAGTAAATTTCTTGAAACATAATCACTAGATCTAAAGTGCGTTTACTTTTCTAAGATCGCTAGGGTGTGGCCTGTACAGAAATCATACCGTGCCAATTTTCACGTTATAGTAATAATATTAGCTTCATGGAGTCTATTGAAATAGTTTTTATTTCTTAAAATGTGATTCTTTGCTTGCATCAGATATTTTGAATATATCTTATTTCGTATATTCTTCGTGAAAACCTCAGTTTCACTAATGAAAATGAAGATATGGCATATTTTTTCCCCGGCGATGCCACATCTGAGTTCAGGGGACCTATGGGTTTTAAGAGGATTTAAAAGGTCATGGTCAATATCATTAAAGGATACTCGCACTCGATCACCCACTGTGAAAAGTTTGGACACCCCAGCCCAAATGACTCCCGTAAACGTCTTCACCCACCACCTGAGGCCAAGGAAATAGTCTATAATTTCCTGAAATACTTCATTTTATAAAAACATCTTGAAGGTCCTGTAACTGATGTTTCGAAGGCTATCCAAAGAACATCTGAAGCAAAAAGTGTTAGAAATGACTATTCGTAGACTTAAGAAGCAAGAGAGGCGGGAAATATAGTGGAATCTCCATTGTTTCAAAAAAGAAAAGAGAAAGTGAATCCTGTGACTGACTTGGATAATTTCGATAAAAATGTTATGCAGAGAAGGAATGCGTGGTTGTCTTTTCCAAGGACATAATAGATCGATTGACTTATGAATTTATGTTTCAAGTCCAAACACCGGAGCCAACAGGCCACTCAGCGCATCTATAATTATAGAAAGAGAAAGAAGGAATAGCTAAGTTAACAGGGAAGAAGCAAACCCTTTCCCTCGACTCCCAAGGTCTAAAGCGAATCCTCCTAAGAAGGATTACATCTGCGGGAAGCATTTAATGGGACTTACATACCCGTAGATATGACAACTCTGCCTTTTCTACCTGGCCCCACCCTAGCGATCTTAGAAAAGTAAACGCAGTTATAGCAATTACCGAGGTATCACCCCAATTAATACAATGTATATAGTTATTATTTCTCTCTCTCTCTCTCTCTCTCTCTCTCTCTCTCTCTTCCTCTCTCTCTCGCTCTCTCTCTCTCTCTCTCGTTCGATATTCTCTCTCCCTCTTCTCTTGCTCGATATATATATTTATATTTTCTTTCGTCTTTTCATTAAGAATAATTTTTTGGGAAAATTTGTGTAAATTTCATTATATTAAATTGTATATGCTTCCGTGTTTTTTCAAAATGTACTGTTTTCTGGAAGAATAACGTTTACTGCGTGTGTCCCCCAAGGTGTGGCTACCCTCAGGTGTTTCCTCCTTTCTGTAGAGTGAAATCGCCCTTAATGCTAATCTTGTAGTGTCAGTTTGGATATTAAGCCTTCTTTTGACTAAGTTGTCCTCTGTAAAATCAGTTTGCCTCGGTAAAGGATCCGAACAGGACCGAAAGTACTTAGCTATCTCGCTTTTTCATTTTTTCCTTCGTGGCAGAAAACCTTTATTTATACATAGCATCACGTTTTATATACTTCGTGATCAAGTTATTCATATATATATATATATATATATATATATATATATATATATATATATATATATATATATATCTATATATTACTAAATCCCTCCCCTCCTTCTCTAATATATTCTATATATATATTATATAATTATATATATAGTATATATTATTATATATATCATATATCTATATCTATATATATTATTATATATGTATTGTTATATTATTATATATATATATATATAGATATAGATATATATAGATAGATATATATATATATATATATATACTATATATATATATATATATATATATATATTTATATTATGTATGTCATTCTTTCCAAGTGATAAACAAAACTGTGAATTTTGTACAAAGCTAGCCATGACATTAACGCTTCTTGATTAACATGAAACATACACCACTTAAAGGTTGATTTTGTAAATATTGGAGAGTACTTTATCAAGGGCATTGTCGTCATGGCATCTCTGCATATTTCAAGACACTGAGGCTGGCATGGGGAGGTTCCAAAATAAGTCTCCTTTGAGGGCAATCTAGCATTATTGTCAAAATGCATCATAGATAAATTATTGAATAAGTGAATTCTGAATTTCACTGTTACTTTAAGGGCCATTTGCAATACTACTGTTAATGGCATTTTAAGTAAATGATTGAGTCATATTGAATGCCTTATTTGAGGATAGTTTGGTTTTTCTGAAGATATCTTAGGCCAATGACTCTGTAAGTAGACTCAAATTCAAAACATTACCTTAAATAAGGTTAGGTGTCTTAGATGTATGAATTAAGTCAATTCGAAGGTATCTTTGAAGGGGAGTAGTTTGACAAGGCTGTATTTGGCTTATGAATGAATAAGTATTCTCAGTTATGTAAAGAGTTTCGACTTAATGTTACGTTGATAGATAAACTTTCTTGGAAGATTAAAATCACCTTCCTTGAGAACTAGTCATTTATTTTTCTCTAGTAAACTGAGTATATTCGAGACATTTGACACACAAGATCAATTCCTTCCTTAGTAGACTCATAGCTATTGGGATGTTTGCTGTTTAATTGAATACGATTTTTTTACTGTTTTGAGATGCAAGCAAATCATACCTATTTCTTTCCTTGCAAGTTTCTCACAGAGGGACTGATTGTCCATGAATGCTGTAAACTGGGGTACGTACTAGTTAGGTTAAAGAAGCTGAAAGGTTAAAGAAGTTGAACAGCAAAGTGGAAGGAACTAAAGGGGAAGCTATCTGATAATCACGGAGTTTTGTTACGTAGACTTAGCCTCAAGAATGGTTATCAGAAATTAAATCTTAACAGAAGAGTTCTATCTAAGCTTAGGACCCAAATCAATTCTGAAATTGCCTGTAGTTATATTGCAAGACGGGGAGTCTTAAGTTGCTTGTGACTCTCAACAGAAATCATTTTAGAAATGTAATTATTTTTTAGTTATATGTCTAGTCAGTTTTAGAGTAAGTGCAACAGTGTCTTGACATATGGATAATTTTTGGTTAAGGTATAATTGTTTTTTTTTTTAGTGTTCAATTATTGCACAGAGTTTTCATTGAGTTTAAAGTTGAAGATTTAACTATTAATGTTAAAAATGTAACTGTTATCGTTAAAGATTTAACTTTAAATTTTGAATAATGGGAAAATTATTGTCATACCAAATTGTAAACTGATTTTGTGCAGAAACTCTGTATTTCAGCTTTCTGTTCAGTTCTCACCAAGTACTGTACAAGGCTTCATTTATCTAGGAGTATCCATTACTTTTGTTAGGTCCTAATGAAAGGAAATAAGCTTAAAAACTACTGAAAATACTCTAGCCGTACCAGAAAAGTCTGAATATAGGAACCAGATATGTTGTAAATTGATATAAGTAATTTAGACATTGTTCTTATTTCTTCCTCTCAACCTTCCAGTCTGTCTAGACAATTTTTTTTTCTGTCAAGTCGAAATCTTATATTATACATTCAGGGGGAACTTTTCGGTCTGCTGTAAAGCTGTTACGTAAGAACACTGCAGATTTGCTGCACAACTTGTAAGCTGCTGAATTGCAATTGTCCACTTTTCATGCTGTGATAAACCCTTCACAATTTGTTGACCAATTTCTGCATACTCTCTCTCTCTCTCTCTCTCTCTCTCTCTCTCTCTCTCTCTCTCTCTCTCTCTCTCTCTCTCTCTCTCTCTCCACATGGTTTTTTTAAAGCTTAATTTCACACTTGAATTCCCGCTTATTCACACTACATACTTCAAGGTACTTTTCCATTACTTCTAGACACAGAGATTAAATACCTCACACTTCTTCACATTCTCACACTTACAAGCTTCCTTTGATCACATCAAACACTCACTCTAAACACACAACAAAAACAGTTGTGTGTTCAATTTGTCCATAATCACAGATATTACAATCTTAGATGAGGGTATGAAACAGGTAGTAGATCTTGGGTGTGTAATATTTGTTTTAGTATCTAAATTCAAGTGAATTCTGTTGTTTTTTGTCATGTTTTTTAATGAGATTAAGTTGGGAGGTTCATATTTACCTTAATATCAGAGAAGAGAAAGCCTTTCTGTAACATAGTGTACAAAGTGAGAGCTGAAGCAGTTGTCTGTCAAGGTTAGATTTCTGAATCTTGGCTTATTTTCTTATATGTATATGTATATATATACACTGTATGTACACAAAAACTGGAAATATTTAAAAATAAAGGTTCTGCGTGCCAGCAATGCAGTGCCCCTAGGTGAGGGGGGAGAGAGCCCCCTCAGCTGGAGGTAATGAAACCAGTCGGTTACCCTTTGAAGTCGACCCAAAAAAGGGCTTATAATAATTAAGTTTTCTAAACTGACGGCTGGCCAGTTGGGAAGAAGTCTTGTGCGTATATACTTCCTTCATGCTTTTTACTATGTCAGTTTTATATGCCACTAAGGAAGATATGTTAGACCCCAAATGTCAGAGAATGTTGTTAAGTACAGTTAAGCCTAAGGTGTGCATGGCAAGGCTTATACCAGCAAGACAAACCTAGACTTACGTTCACTCTCATGGCTGTAGTTTCGTACTTATGCAAATGTTTTGGTTGATTTGTAGTGTCTTGTGAAACATTGCTTGAGAACCTGTATCCTTAAACTACCAGAATTTCGTCCTGAAAGATCAAAGGTAATTCTAGAAGATATAAAGTCCCAGGTATAAAAGTTTTCTTATATGTAAAGTAAGCCTACTCAAGACATAAAGTTAAAAGTCATGCTAAAAGCCTTTAAAGTAAGTCTTTAAGAACATTTTGAAAGTTAAAACTCATCCTGTTGATCACGTTTATGACAAAACTATTGATTATATGTCGGACACATGCCGTCGTTCCAAAAGGTGGTACCAGCTTGGGGCTCAAACGTCTTCTCGTCTTAGCCTTGGCATTTCATTCTTATATATAAAATAAATAAGGGAAAAACAACCACGATGGCCATGTTTGAAAATCTGTGAGAGAAACCTTAACAAATTTCCTAACATCGTCAGTTAATTAGATAAAGTTGGGTGTTTGTGAGCGTTAAACTTAGAGTACTGTTTATTGAGACCTGTGCAAAAAGGTTAATGTATAATGATGTGACTTTTGATATGCCAGAAAGGTTATTATAGGCCTAGTACTTTCACCAAATACCTTACCATTAAGTCATGCCGAGATTCTAAGGCTGTGAGGGATAAGAAAATTAAAAACAAAAGGTTTTCCCTGTCATTTAATTAGATGAGGAAATGTCCATAGGTTAGATTTCTAATGTAAGGCTTAATGTATATAAAAAGTAATCCCATGAATAATAAGTAATCCCATGAATAGTTTGGTAATAAGGTACAAGATGAATCATGCTATGGAACAGAAACTGCAGTACATTTTAATGCATATTTTTGAATTGTTTACGTCGGTTTGTGACAGTTTAGTGGCTTCAGGTGCTGACAGGTTTCCACAAATGTTTTTTAGACAGAAAAAGTGTTGTATAAGTCTACTGAGCTTTGTGTTGGCTCGTAGAATTGAGATGTATATCCCAGATGTGAGGTGCATAAGTAATGGTGGTATTATCTGGGCCATTTTGTTGCTTAGAGAATATTTGATACGAGATGTTATTTTGTTGTTTTGTAGATATTTTGATGTATAACCGGTGTAGCTTTTTACATTGCTCCAAAATGGATCTTGGCAGGCTTGGTGGAGTCATTGTATACAATTGAGAAGTCACTCAAAAATCTGCTGATTTTACATTTAATGTACCTGATCTTCAGCTGATTTTACAGTTAACGTACCTAATCTTGGGTAACTTTATACACTGGTCTCGATGTATGTTAAAAACTTCCTAGATTTTGTATTGCTGTGGATTTGTGTAGAGGTTTTCAAAGTGTTGATACGGTAATGTAATCCTGGAAGTATGCCGATATGTTAGTTTAAGGTTAACTAAGTCCTTCTTACTCATGATGCCTTGAGATTCAAAGTGTTATTCCACGAAAGTAAAGTTTTGGATTAATTGAGGGATCGAAGGATTTCATAGTTTGTAAGTGGTAAACTTTGGTGTACAGGAAACCTTGATAATGTCTAGCTTTCTTAAGAGTGTGGTCAGAGTTTCATCTTGGATACACAAAAAATGTAGGATCGTGAGCCTAGTGCAGTAGTGGAATCTCCTCATCTCCAGATGTTTTAGACAGGTAAAAATTCATTCCTGCTCTCTCTCTCTCTCTCTCTCTCTCTCTCTCTCTCTCTCTCTCTCTCTCTCTCTCTCTCTGAAATGACAGAAAAAAATAAGGAAAACAAAGAACAAGATAAAAGTATGGATGCAGAGATACTCATTGATACTACATATGAGGCAATAAAGCAGCATACCTACGAAGAAATAAATTACGATATGACAATACAAAAGAAAATCCCGAAGAGGCTCTACCCAGATCTACACAATGACGGGAAAGAGGAAAAAATAGACAAAAAAGAAAGTCTGCAACCGTTTGAAAAGAGGGAATTGCAGATTTGGAGAAAGATGTTACTACAAACATCCTAAGGTATGTCACAACTATGAAATATATGGTAAATGTGCATACCTAGATGGCTATGAGGATGATTGCAGAGATCTGCATCCAAAAATATGCAAAAACCTAAAAGAAGGAAAAGGATGTAAGTTCGACAAAAATTGTAAATATATGCACCCTGTAGCCATGAATCATAATCAAATAAATAACCAACGAGATAATAACTGTATTTATTATGCAAGAGGATATTGCAGATACAGAGAAAATTGCAGATTCAGACAAAATGAATAACTATGATGAAGGAAGATCAAATATTATGGAAAAGTTGGATTTTATAATGTCAGAATTTCTGGAAATGGAAAAAAGAACAACATACCAGAACAGGAAAGAGACATGGGAAAATCCTTATTATTACCAATATTAAATGAAGGAGAAAACACGCAAACCATCATAGTGATGAATGCGCAGGGTTTAGTTACGAGTAACTCAAAAAGAAAAATAGAGTACTTAGAAGAACTAACCCAAATTGAAAAGAAAATAGATATAATGAATATAAGTGAAACCTGGTATTCCCAAGAACTGGGAATGATGATCAAATAAAAGGGTTCCAAACTTATAGATCAGATAGAAAAAAATAGGAATCAAGGGGGAACCGCAATATATGGGAAAGACAAAAAACAAGGAAAAATATATGAGAAATATAGTAATCAGAATGTGAACTAATAGCGGTAGAATTTGAATCTGAAAAATTAATGAATATAGTAATATATAGACCTCCTACTTAATAATAGAAAAATTGGATGATATATGTAGAAATCACAAAGACTGGACTATTTTCCTATCTGGAGACTTCAACTTTCCTTTCGTAGACTGGAAAGAACGAATAGGAGATTGTGGATGTACTTATACATATAAAAAAAAGAGAGTAATAGTAGTGCAGAAGATAAGAGGCAATTCGAAAAGCTATTAGATATGCTACTAGAATACAACATTCAACAAATAAATCACCTGCCAGCAAGAAAGGAAAATACTTTAGACCTAGTATTTGTGAACGAGATGAATTATGTTAAAGAAATGATAGTTTATAATGCGAGTATTTCAGACCATAATGTCATAGAATTAACAGTCCATTCCAAAGCAAGTGAAAACAGAGATAAGCAAGAAATGAAAAAGTGGGAAGGATATGGAAAATACAACTTCTACAGTAAAAATATAAAATGGTCAGAAATAAATGAAGAATTAAACAAAGATTGGGATAACATTTTCGTAAGTGATGACATAAGGGTAAATACGGAGATATTATATAAAATATTAGAGAAAATAGTGGATAAATATATACCGAAGAAGAAAAGTAAACATCAGTCATGCATACCAAGAGACAGAAGGATCTTGTTCCAGAAAATCAGAAAGTGGAAAAAAGGTCTTGCAAAAGAAAAAAATGCATGGAAAGTTATAGAACTAAAAAGTAAGATAGAAAATGCAGAACAAAAGATTATGCAATCAAAAGAAAATGAAAAACGGGACTTGGAAGAAAAAACCCTATTAAATATCAAGCAAAACCCCAAACTATTATACTCATACGCGAAGAAGATGAATAAAAGAAGAATAGAAATAGGCCCTCTAAGAATTGAAGGGAGATTAACGAATGAAAAAAAGGAAATGTGCAACATATTGGCAGAACGATATAAGAGAGAATTCACCCCTAGAATAGATAATGAAGATAATGATATAGAAGTAAGGGATGAAAATAGTGAATATTTAGCTGACATAGATATTAATGAAGCTGATATTGTGCAGGCTATTAATGAAATTAAAAATGGAGCTGCAGCAGGGCCTGATGGAGTACCTGCTATTTTGTTAAAGAAAGTAGTTCATTCTATCGCAAAGCCACTTGCAATATTATTAAGACAAAGTGTAGATACAGGTAAGATTTATGATGAGCACAAATTAGCATATATTACCCCTACTTTCAAAAGTGGATCAAGACTAGAGGCAAGTAATTATAGGCCTGTGAGTCTAACATCACATATTATGAAAGTGTATGAAAGGGTAATGAAGAAAAATATTATGAAACATTTAATAAAAAATAATTTGTTTAATATAGGACAACATGGTTTCATACCCGGAAAAAGTACACAAACCCAACTGTTAGTCCACCGTGAGAACATATTCAAAAATATGAAAAGCGGAAATGAAACAGATGTGGTTTATCTAGACTTTGCAAAAGCTTTTGACAAGGTAGACCATAATATATTAGCGAAGAAAATTAGAAAACACAATATCGTGGATAAAGTAGGAAGATGGTTAAAAGAATTTTTACACACGAAAACAGATAGTTATTGCAAACGACGAGAAATCGGATGAAGCCAAGGTAATATCCGGTGTGCCACAAGGTACAGTGTTAGCTGCAATACTGTTTGTTATTATGATTGAAGACATAGACAGTAATGTTAAGGATTCGGTAGTGAGTAGTTTCGCAGATGACACTAGAATAAGTAGAGAAATTACTTGTGATGAAGATAGGAACGCTCTACAAAGAGACCTTAACAAAGTATATGATTGGGCAGAGGTAAATAGGATGGTATTTAACTCTGATAAATTTGAATCAATAAATTATGGAAACAGAGAAGGAAAGCTATATGCATATAGGGGACCTAATAATGAGACAACCACAAATAAGGAAGCAGTTAAAGACCTTGGTGTGATGATGAATAGGAACATGTTATGCAATGATCAATAGCAATTCTGTTGGCAAAATGTATAGCCAAAATGGGAATGTTGTTACGGCACTTCAAAACAAGAAAAGCTGAACACATGATTATGCTTTATAAAACATATGTTCGTAGTCCACTTGAATATTGCAATATGATATGGTACCCACACTATCAAAAGGATATTGCACAAATAGTGTGTGTACAAAGGTCCTTTACAGCTAGAATAGAAGAAGTTAAGGACCTTGACTACTGGGAAAGACTACAATCCTTAAAATTATATAGTCTAGAAAGGAGAAGAGAACGCTACATGATAATTCAGGCATGGAAACAGATAGAAGGAATAGCAGAAAACATCATGGAACTAAAAATATCAGAAAGAGCAAGCAGAGGTAGATTAATAGTGCCCAAAACTATACCAGGAAAAATAAGGAAAGCACACAGGACATTAATCCACTACGCACCAGCATCGATAATGCAGCGTCTATTCAATGCGTTGCCAGCTCATCTGAGTAAATATCAGGAGTGAGCGTAGATGTGTTTAAGAATAAGCTCGACAAATATCTAAACTGCATCCCAGACCATCCAAGATTGGAAGATGCAAAATATACCGGAAGATGTACTAGCAACTCTCTGGTAGACATTAGAGGTGCCTCACACTGAGGGACCTGGGGCAACCCGAACGAACTGTAAGGTCTGTAAGGTAAGGTAAGGTCTCTCTCTCTCTCTCTCTCTCCTTTGGTTTGTGATAGAATTATTCCAGCGCAGTGGTGTTGGATACATAGATGCTGTTTGTGATAGCCTGTAACAATCTGGGACTGTTTTTTGGTGCACGAAGACAGAATCAGGATTCATCTTCGTTAGTATCATCTTAATACAGGATACAAAGATTAAAGCACAGGATATGTTTTCTGGTGCTTGGAAAAAGTCCTCGATTCAAGAAAAATACAGGTTCAAGATCAATTGGGATTCAGGAAGTCTTGGCTCCTTGTAGATTTCGGTTCAGAAAGTCTGTTAGTGTGTGCTAATTTTCACATTTCTTGGCTTTTAGAAAGTGTTAGTCTGTGGTATTTTTCACATTTCCTGGCTTTTAGAAAGTGTTAGTCTGTGGTATTTTTCACATTTCCTGGCTTTTAGAAAGTGTTAGTCTGTGGTACTTTCACATTTCTTGGCTTTTAGAACGTGTTAGTCTGTGGTACTTTGATTTTTCTTGACTTCTGAAGCTCTGCTAGTGTGTGCTACTTTTCACATTTCTTGGCTTTTAGAAAGTGTTAGTCTGTGGTACTCTCACAGTTTTTGATATTTAGAAAGTTTGGGTGATGTTTTTTTTGGTGATTCAGGAGAGGTTTTTGTTGTGGCTGGAAATATCAGATGGTGATTTTTTTTAGCCTAAAAAATCTGTTGGTCTGCAAGTTATTTTCCTGTTGAAGTTTTCGTTTATTGGCCTAAAAAGTTTTTTGTGTTGGAGGAATTTTGTTTTATAAGCCTGCCAAGTTTATCAACCCAGGACCCAGAGTTGATTTTGCCCAGGAAGTGATGTTTATAGGCCTGCAAAGTTTGTCAGTTTGGGAGTCAGAGTTGAATCTGCCCAGAAAGTGGTGTTCATAGGCCTGCAAAGTTTGTCAGTTTGGGACCCAGAGTTGATTCTGCCCAGAATGGGGTGTTTATAGGCCTGACAGGTTTGTCAGTTTGAGAGTCAGAATTGATTCTGCCCAGAAGGTGGTGTTTATAGGCCTGCCAAGTTTGTTAGTTTGGGACCCAGAGTTGATTCTGCTCAGAAAGTGGTGTTTATAGGCCTGCAAAGTTTGTCAGTTTGGAAGTCAGAGTTGAATCTGCCCAGAAAGTGGTGTTTATAGGCCTGCCAAGTTTGTTAGTTTTGAGTCAGAATTGTTACTGCTCAGAAAGTGGTGTTTATAGTCCTGCCAAGTTTGTCAGTTTGGAAGTCAGAGTTGAATCTGCCCAGAAAGTGGTGTTTATAGGCCTGCCAAGTTTGTCAGTTTGGGACCCAGAGTTGATTTTGCCCAAAAAGTAGTGTTTATAGGCCTGCCAAGTTAGTCAGTTTGGAAGTCAGAGTTGAATCTACCCAGGAAGTGGTGTTCGTAGGCCTGCCAAGTTTGTCAGTTTGGGAGCCAGAGTTGAATCTACCCAGAAAGTGGTGTTTATAGGCCTGCCAAGTTTGTCAACTCAGTACCCAGAGTTGATTTTGCCCAGAAAGTGGTGTTTATAGGCTTTCCAGAATGTGGAGATTTGCCTTAAAAGCTTGTATTTTTATCACTTGATTGAAAGTGTTTCATCACCTTTCTGCATATGAAAGTTTTTTTGTTTTGTTTTATATAGAGGGCAATTTTTGTTTAGAAAGAGTCAGCTCGAATGAGGTATTCGTTTACAAAGTATGTCAGATGGGAAAGTTTCTGTTAGACCAAGAAAATGCAGCTTTTTTATGGACAGAAACTATCAGGTACATAGTGTTTTTCCTGATAGTACTTACGAGAATAGAAGTTTAGTATTCTCTTGAAAATTCTGGATGTAAAGGATTACCTAATTCAACAAGAATAAGATAAAAGGCCAAGATTTAATGGGTCCTAAAAGCTGACAAAAAAAGTTATTGAAACTTGTAGGTCTGGTATTAGCACATTAAAGGCTGATCTTGAGGTATAATGTCTGACAAAAAATAGTGATTCAAACTTTGTAGGTTTGGTATTAGAAATGTATATTGTGAGTCATAATGTCTAAATTGGAAAAAGTAAGCATTCCATGCAGCTTTTCCTAACTAGTACTCATTAGGCGTGACTGTAGCAATGATATCTTTCATAATAGTCCAAGATGAAACAGCAATGGCAATTAATCTCTAGCTCTGGACTGACGATCAATACAAAATTGCAATTTTTCGTACATTGTAGCCATGTTCTAGTATGTGAAAAATTGTAATATATTCACATGCAGTATTTAACAACAGTTTTCATTATTAGGCCATTTTTAGTCACTTATTCTGATAAGCAAAACAGAAAGGAATTTTTATGATTAGTAATCTTGTGGGCTATATGAAACCAATTCGTTTTAATGTTCAGTCCTGTTCTGGTGATCAATAGAAAACTGGTCTTCCTACTCTTATTGAAACTGGAAATTGCAAGATATAAGATGGAATCTTAACTTCAAAACACCCGAAGGAATGTTCTAATCAAATCCTGGACATTCTTCCAAAATTACCTGAACTTTTGCTCCCTAATTAAGTTTTATGAACCAGATTATCCCATAATAAGGCAATGGGATGATTATTTCTAATTAGGTATTTACCTCTTCAAGAGGACGATTTCTTGCCCAAATTCCATGTTATTGAAAAGTTTATTCTACCAAATTACCTGTTAATGAGCCCAAGTTTTGTCCTTTATTACATAATTACTATTTAGGACTAGTCCTATCCTTAATTACTAGTTAGGTAGGTCTAATCCTATCCCTAATCACTATACTCTGTTTTTTTCCATCTGTCCATCTGCCTGTGGTGTTTGCGCATGGTAGCACTGCGTCCCGGGCTTTGAATAATATCCTATTTCTAATATTAACGGTGTAATTCGCATACAGCAAATTATTAAAACACTTTTCAGTTGCAAATGTACACCAAGATATCCTTTTATTTACCTAAAACTTACACACAGTGTTACCATGCGTGACCACCACAGGCGGATGGACAGATGGAAAAAAACAGAATAGAGTTATATCTATTCCAATCCCAAATTCCATATTATTGAAAGGTTATTCTACCAAATTACTTGTAAATGAACCTGTTTAGTCCTCGATTGCATCATTACTAGTCAGGCCTAGTCCTCTCTCTAATTATACTGGCAATGGGATGAATTTTGTTAAGGCGTATCACGCAGAACCTAAATTTTGGCCCGGTGGTCCACATGTACGGTGAAGGCTGACGTTAGTCCGACCTGCTGCCCTGGTGGGGGAGGAAGAACTCAGGGCAGGAGGACATTAGCTTTGCAAGTCTCTTGCCCATTTACCCAACTCAATCACTTACATTGAATGGGGTCTTTAGGCCTATGAGACGAATTGGTGGCATTTTTGGGAAGGGGGGAGTGCCTCAAGGCGCACTTGTTCCACCTGAAGGTGTTTCAGTCTCATGTCTGCTTTCAGAAAGACTGTGTGTCTCGGTGTAATTAATTGCTTTTGTTGTAAAAGAAAACTATATGATGACTTTGTAATTTGAAGTAGAATAAAGTTAGTTTTTCTTTGGTTTATTTGTGAAATCCCTGTAAATTCTTTTGCTCAGAGAGACATCTGAGAATGTGAATGAATATTCTATACTTTGGAAATAAACCTTGTAGATGGAAATAACATGTGAAGGGAAAATAGCACCAAATTAAGTAGATATAACTTTTAAAAGTTGTTGGATTAATTACATGAATTTTAAGTTCCTTAGAAATTCAGTTCTGAATAATCCCATAATTTGGTGCATATCCAGTTATTAGACTAAAGCCCCGTCCACACGACGGGCAAATGCCCGGCAGGCAGACACTGTTCCCAATTCTCTGTGGTATGGGTGGCGATCACGAGTGTAGATGACGTCATAGACGTTAAAGTATTACAAGATATCAACCGAAAAAAGCTATGTATTCATTCCTTATCAAAATTCTCAAGTTATTGGGCTGGTGTGGGGAGGCGGGGGACAAAGGAATATTTGCCTGGAATAACCCCCCCCCCCCCCCCCCCCCGATGCCAAATACTCTAGGAACACCTCTGGAACTTGGAAGGAGAAGGTGTGTTTTGAAAATGTTTTGAAATTCGTCAACGCTTAATAATCAATATGTACTATTAGCGATAGTGATCAGATTAGTGACGATACTGATGATATTTAATGCAGAATAATCAACTCACTGGCGAGTTGCAGTACATGGGAAAAAAATAACCACATTCATGCCAATGAATAAAATCAAAATAGTAGCTTTCGGTAGCGGTTCTGCTGCCTTCCTCAGCGGGAGTGTGTGTGTGTGTGTGTGTGTATTTATGCAGTTAATATCAAAGAATTAAAAGAAAATTATGTAATAAATAGCACCCCTATGAATGATAGCCACGAGCCGCCACTGCCGTAAACGCTCTCTCGCTCTCTCTCTCTCACTCTTCGTTTATTGGCCCCTGACTGAACTACTTATGTATTTAAAACTTCTCTCTCTCTCTCTCTCTTTGTTTATTGGCCCCTGACTGAACTACTTATATATTTAAAACTGATGTGATCTTTATACATTAGGTTAAAAGATAAAGAATCTTAACTGTTACGATTTAACTTCTCTGCAAACGAAACTAATACACTTTATCCACGTTATCATCTTATCTTGTTCATCATAATTTTTTTTTTTATCCCCATGTTCGTCAAAACAGTGTTAAAGCGGAATAATGATTCGTCTAGGCATCCAGTGAAAGTCCGTGCAACTCTCCCCACCCCCCCCATCCCCCCTTCCATTGCTTCTCGCCCTCCCAGTCTCTTCCTTCCCACTTACTCCAAGTTGACTGGGATCAGCCTACACATTAGTACTATCTTCTGCCTAGCTCCCCAGACGAGATGAACTTCCTCTTACTTTCTAAAGCTGATCGACGTAAGTTGTAACAGCGTCAGGGTAATCAGTTTTTTAAACTAAAAGAAATCATAAAAAAGATGAAAACTCGGTGAGTTTTTCTTGATGCAGGGAGAAGATGCGGGAAATAAAGATTAATGTTTACATGCGTACAGTCAAATACCCCCAAAAATATGTATGCATTAATGAAATATAAGTCAAGATAAAATGCTGAATAACGTATAGAAAGAGCGTTGCTTATTCATCGGGTAACTTCAAAAGTTCCAAGTTTATAAAACCGGTAGAAAAAGGCAGACTATTTTGCTCTTGGGATTACCACAGAACCAAAACAAATAAAATAAAATAATAATAATCATCTTTACAATATCCCGTAATATATTTTGCAAAACGCTGTGGGAAGTAGACACAGGTAATTTTCTTTTGCAGCCGAATTTTAAAGATAATAGCATTCTTACGATGCAGAATGAAAAATTAAGGGCGGACCAATATACCGTGTATTTTTACTCATAAAAGTAATCTTGATACTACGTAACATTGGAGGACGTGGCGGGGTCTTCATGGCTCAGTCGTCAGATTGCATTTTATGTCAGACGAATCAGGATTGCAGTTTTTATTGATGCCATTTGTGATGGGACTTTCTACAGAAACCCAGTTGCGTTAATACAAAAATAGATTTCTCTCGACATCACGAAGCGTAACGTCAATGATAATAATAGTACTTTCTTGATAATCACATATGCCCAACGTTGCCTGCCACAGCTCTGACTGCCCTCTGCCCGGCGTCTGACCCAAGTCACGTTCGCCTGCCTGTCTCTACTGCCCGCCTTAATTGGGCTGTTTGATCTGGTAACACTGTTTCAAAGCGAGAGAATTCCGGGCAAATCAGAGTGCCTGCGGGGCATTTGCCCGTCGTGTGGACGGGGCTTAAGCCTCGAAAATGCAACTGAAACGTTGAGAAACTCTTAAAGGACTAGAAATCTCGGCCGAAATGGAAATGTAATGTCAAAATGTACGTTTTACACCCGTAGGGTTTATCCAAGTCTCATCCATAGAAAACTGGACTAGACATTTTTGGGGGTTGGGCCATTACACTTCAGGGCGAAAGTCTGTCGGTTTAAGTATACGGGAATTTCACGCCATGTTTCACAAGACACCAAAATCTAACGGAAAATTTGCTTAAGTACGAAAATACAGCTATGAGAGTGAACTTAGGTCTAGGCATGTCTTGGTGGTACTATAAGCCTTGCCACGCCCACCTTAAGGTTAACTGTACTTAACACCATTCTCTGACAATTGGGCGGTCTATATATCGTCCCTATTGACATAGAAGACTGGCAGACATCTTGGAAAGCATGAAGGAAGTATAAACGAGACTTCTTCCCAACTGGCCAGCAGTCAGTTTAGAAAACTTAATTATTTAAATAACCCCATTTTTGGGTTGACTTCAAAGTTGGTAACCGACTGATTTCATTACCTCCAGCTGAGGGCTCCCCCCTCCCCCACCCGGGCACTGCATTGTTGGCAGAATTAAAAAAAAATCACACTAAATATCAGTAATTAATCATTTTCATAGGTTTGAATAAAATGTCCGATTATATACTCTATTTTCTTATTATACAACTGGTCTAAAGTGCTCAAGTCATCTATGACGTAATTTTAAAATGGTGCCTTACCTGTACTTACGTCATAACTATTTCCTTACAATACCTCAGTACCCAATGCATGTAACCTTGTGACGTAACTATGACGGTCACTTATACCTTCATCTAAAGTCTTGAAAAGGTGTTTATCTGATTACGTCAAAACTATGACGTCAGAGTACCTAATGCATGTAAACTTTAGTGACGCCATTATTTAGTTACGCCAAAACTATGACGTCAAAATACCTCTAAATCAACTTGCCTATAACGTAATCTTAAAGTACAGCTTAGGTGACGTCACAATACCTTTGCACATTTCGTGACGTACCCAAGTCGTCATTGAAAGACCAATACCGGTGACGTCACTAATATATTCTAGTCAACTAACCTATTTTCATGTATTACTCGACCATTTTCTTTTGTTCCTCTTTGGAAATTTAATGACCATCCAATGGGGGTCATTTACACCTTAAATTTGGTAGTCCAGCCATAACTTTGGCACTTATAACGTGGCACCGACTCTTACCATACCTTTAAGATGGTCTCTGCCACATAAATTTTAGTACTGTTCATTATTGCTACTTACTTTTACCCGGCACAGTAGATAGTACTAAAATTCTCTCTCTACACCAGTGCATCGTTCTCTCTGTATCAGCACTGCTTTTTCTCTCTATACCAGTACTGCATTTTCCTCTTTATACCAGCACTGCATTTCTCTCTACCAAAGAACCCCATTTCAACATATCTGTCAGGTCTTGGTACTCAGTCAAATCACCTCCGGACCTCCAAATGACCTCTATAGATGACCATACCCGAAAAAACTGGTCCAAGAGGACCCCTTGGGTTGTGTTGTTACACTTTAAAAAAGGAATACCATTAATGCAACACGTGAAATGATAGAAGTTTTACCTGGGAGTTACTCGGTGATTATCACAGAAGGTTCAAATTTGAGAAAATTTGGATAACCTGACAAAAAAAGTTCAGAGGTAATGTAGAAAAGTTGATGAATCTACGAATCAGTGGCTTTACGTCATTAAAAATCCTAAAGATTTTAACCAATCAGGACATTCTAGAAAGGACAAAAGACAGTTCAAGATGGCAAAGCACAGAAACTACAAACTGTCAATTCAAAGATAATAAGCTCAAATACAGCTCCTCTTCGATTCTCTAACAGAGTAAAAGTTAAAGTTCTCTTATAAAGCTCAAACGTCCCTAAGCGAAGGATAGTAATTAACGAATCAGGAGGATGAGAAGCATTAAGTGATTCATACTTCAACACTAATGCTGCAAATCAGAGTATGAAAGTCACCGTTGGTATAATTTGAAATGAAGATGAAGAGGTGTTTGAAACCCTAGTTTCTACCAAGGACTAGTCCGGAGAAGAATCAAGAGAATGGTGCAAGAATGACGACATATAGGAGAGAGAGAGAGAAAAAGAGATTCCTGGTACCCGTGCACTCTAGGCCAAAGACTCTCAGGACCTATATATTGATCCAAGTATACAAAACTCATTCCTCCATTCAGGCCAAACTTGTAACTCCTCCAATTACAAAGTGAGCATCTGACCACTGCCACTATGGTTCATAATCTATTGACAACTCTTACGAAAGTAGACGAAATGGAACTAACTCGAGAGGTAAAGTTAGAACAGAATGCAGTTTGATTTCATCCTAAACAAGACTGAACCAAGAGGCAATGGAAAGCAGTCAACACTATCTACACATACAGAGGTCGAAAGAAATAGTAATTTAGAACCTTCATGCAACGAAGACAAAGCAGTTTTACAACCAGTTACAAAACCTCTTTCAAGATTTGAACTAAAAAGTGAACTAAAAAGATGGAAAACCCAACGATTTTGCCAATCAATAACTACTTGAAGTCCCTGGTTCAATGGCCTACAGAAAACCCTACTTTTCATGGTCTATACAGGAAAGTTAACCTAGCTATAGTACGTTAGACCTACAGCAATCATGGATGTTTATCGATATGAAAACGGAAAAAGAATTCAAATACAAGGAACTAGTAAGCTTCAATGACTACAACAACGTAAGAAAGCAAGGAAATGAATTACATGCTTAACCAAACTTACAAGAAACTACAATCAGTGTGGACAAAGGCTGCAAGGAGCAAAACAATCTGACTTGGTATCACAATTCAAAAACTGTCTGCATTCACAACAATATTTGCAGCATGAAGCGTAGGGCATTACATACGTACATGAATTCGAGACTTCAGGGCAGAATTCACAAGGAACAATGTCAGGGAAAATCTTGTCACCAACCAAGTCTGTGTTACACAGTAACCAGACGGAAATCTGTAAATCAGGGTTTGTTCTGAGAGAGACCTTGATATTATTGTTTGTTCTGAGAGACAGCACAAGATTGATCAGGATTTACAAACAAACACGATATGTATTTAATAAAAAAAATCCCCTTCAATGATTGGGGCTTCTCTGTTTAGTTCTTGTGTATCCCCAATGCTTTGTCCTCCTGTGTCATCCACAGTTTCTTATTTCTCTTCCTTCTTCTGTTTATTCTTGTAGCTGTCCTTGTCTCACTGAAGTTCTCTCCTGGTGCCTGATTATTGAGAAATAAATACATAAATAAGACTGCAGGCAAAAAGGTATATATGATATTCAAAGATCTTGACTCTACTGATACATGGAAACTTACTTTAATACTTACTGGAAAGCACATAAATAAAAACTGAACTTGGCAGAAATCACCAGAAAGGCTAAATGTCATACTATAAGGTGTAAAAAATAAATAAATAACTAACTAGAAATAACAATTATGCAGGCAATAACATGAATTCCTGAACAAGATGAGAACTGAGATAGTAAAAGAGAGAGAGAGAGAGAGAGAAAGAAAGAAAAATTGCGCTAATCCCTTCGGATTATATATATAGGGGTACCATTACATCTCCCATTATAGTAAAAACACTTCCTTTTTCCATCTGTGGCCTCCCACCTCTTTTCATAAAGTAATTTATAAAGTTAAATACAAAAAACGCGTTTTAAATATATATGCAAATAAGCGTTTTCAAACTACTGCACATACAAATGTACGTGAAATTAAGATCACTAACAAAACAAAATAACCCTTTTGTCACTTAAAAATTACTAATATTATATACTTCACACGATTAACTGATAAAGTAAATACAAACAATGACTTTGCTATTTAGTGAATTTCGTATTGAGAACACTACCCAAAATGGTAAATTTATCTCCTTTACGGAACCTCTACCGTTCATTGCTCTCCACTAATACTTCATGACTGGGCAGTAAAATGAATAATATAAATTCACCCATCAAAGACTACTATGAGATTCAGGGCTTCTGTAACACGGTTTTTTGGCAATAACTTTTTATCTATGCATTTCATAGATATAACGCTTATTCAGAATACACATTATATTTACACATAAATTTTAACTGTATTCTGCATTACATAGGTTGAATAAATTTGGTACTTATCATGTAAAAGTGACCTTTTTTGAAGACGGGCCAACTTACTTAGAAATAAGGTTTCGAACGCACTCATTACGTGACTTATGACAGCATTTTTTCCCTCTTTTCTTGATGGATGATTGGCTATACGTAACGAAGGCTATACCTCTGGCAACAATGAGGAAAATTTAAATACAAGCAAAGCAGTACACCTTTATGAACTCTGAATCCTCTCCACTGATAATTGTCATAATGAACAAACCAACAAAATATGTTAATAAATACAAAAACACTTCGATTATTAGTCTAATTCCCAAAATAAGTGTCCTAAGAAATTATAATCTACTTTATAGGTCACAATCAGATTGACATGATGTAGGGAATAGTTGGTAATTTTCAAAGACATAGTAGACAAGCTTGATTTGATAACTGCTATATCCAATGTCAAGCAATTTTTATTTATCGGCTATCTACCTAAAAAAAAAAAAAAAAAAAGACAGACGGTACCGTATTTTGGCTTTAAACCTTCACCAATAATTATCGTCAGGATGATGACTTTATGAGGCTCCACCCACTTTCGCCTCATTATAATTCAGGATACCAATGAAGGCTATCATGGACATTGTTGTATTAGAAAATCTAACTTCTGGCTATAAAAAAACTAAATTTCCTCGTAGTAGTTGTAAGAAGTGCTAAATGATCCTCAGGGATCCCAGTAGTTGGCCTAAACGTTTAATTTAATTCATGTATATTGCTGCTATTACTAATTTTGCGGCACTACTGCTACAGTAGTATTACTACGCTAGCACAGATATCCCACCCACATCTATGTATCGTTCCGCCATTCATAGTCTTTATATCCAACATGGTCGTACAGACTAAAGAAGAAGAAAAAAATTATATCGGATGATCCGTTGGTCTGCTGGAGATTTTAGCACATATAAGCTTGTATTTACTTTGGATAAAAATCTTATTTTAACGAAAATCGTATATTAAAGACTGTTTACATACAATCTCTCTCTTTCTCTCTCTCTCTTGGTGGCATAGTGAATAGTTAATGGAAATGTTCAAAATCCTGAATGACATAAGTATTATAATCACGTTACGCTAAATACAAATCAGGCCATAAACATTGGATTTAAACTAGAAACTGAATAATTACCTATTCAACCTATATAGTAAGTATGGCCACGGGCTTTCTCTTGACTGTATAAAGTTGCAAGTCGTAAGACAAATGCAGTTTTGCAACCACGGGGACAATTCCAAATCCTGTTAACCATTCTTGACTACTATGGGTTTCAGAGCCGATGAATGAGGTGAATGGGTTTCGGTCTGGTGGATGGGCGGGGCAACATTTCGTAAGACGATGTTTACCTTTCTTACGTAATGAATGTTTTTCGACTCTTGGCTCGCAATCATTGGCCATGGCGTCGGCTAGATCATTTTTACTCTATAAAAATTAAAACTATCGGGTTTAGGTTATTGATAATGCTGACAAAATTTGTGTGTAGTTGTAAAATATACATATGTCAACTTTCAGCTACATCTGATGCTTTCATAAGAAGCAAAATCCAAAATACCGTGTTACAGAGGCCCTGAATTTCATAGTAGATCCATACACGAGAGAGAGAGAGAGAGAGAGGGGGGGGGGAGGGGGGGGGGGGGGGGGGGGGGGGGGGGGGGGGGGGGGAGGGGGGGGGGGGGTAGGGTGCTGCTTTGGCTGGTTATCTGCATGTCACGAATCTACTTTGGTATGATATCTACAAAGGTATACGATCTACAATTTCCAAGAAAGGCTTGTTGTGTCGTTTGTTATAACAATTTAACTACCCAATTTCCTAAGTAACAAGCTAGATTGCTACCCAATGTCCAAAGTAATGCTATTTCCTAATTTACCATTTTTATATTTAGTAGGCTTCTATATTTCAGTTTAAATATTTCAGTCAGTAGCAAAGCCCTGAAGATGCTCACAAAGGAATTCTACAATGAAATCAGTGACGAATCCAAGACTGGCATTTTTAAGAAGAAATGGTCTTTTAGATGAACAACAAAGTGTTTCACCATCTCATCGATGTGGATGTCAAACTTTTCGTTCCGTTCGCAAAGGCAATGCATTTTTTCACTTCACAGATTTGAATAACAAAGTAAATTGCAAGCTTTCTCTTTGCCAAATCTTAGAACTTAGGTTTTATTTCTAGAAGACCTCTCTTACCATCAGGTTCAAGGTTTAACTGGTAGAGGTACTGAATCAATATGCGATTGGTTTAACATGTGCCGCGAAGTGTGTACAGTGATTGTTTCTGTCCAGAATCGCGGCCAAATGATAGGTACTGAAGAGGAACCCGTACAAATCGATGAAGCACGCTTTGCAGGAAGTTGAAAATACAATAGAGGTTGAATGTTGCAAGGTGACCAAGCTCCCAATTCAACTGACAGTGACGCTGAAGTGAACAATAACCGCAACCATGGAAGACGTATAGAGTATAGACGGTCCGTGGGTGTTTGGTTTGAAGAAAGGTTCGGACTGCCGATCTTTTTACGTTCAAAGAGGAGACGTGAGACACTTCAACCAATCATTCAGAGAGAAGTCGCTAAAGATTCAATCATTCATTCTGACGAATGGCCGGCGTACTCTAATATAAACCAACTCAATTTCCGTCATTTGACCGTAAACCATCAGTAGAATGACGTCGATCCTAACACTGGAGCACATACACAAGCCATTGAAAGATCTTGGCTTGATGCAAAGGTTCGTATACTGAAAAAAAAATAAGAGGCTGCAATCAAAGAACTTTTCAATCTCACCTTGACTACTGGTGTTGGCGGATGCTGAGAAAAGAAGCTCCTGACCTCTTTTTAGCATTTTTAGCCGATGTGCGTGCTGTGTATCGCTAGAATATTTTTTATATTTTGATATTTTTTATATAACGTAGATTTCAGCCTACAAATCTTCATTTTAACTAGTTCTCTATGATATTTTGTATACTATAATGTAAATAATAGACTAAAATGAAAATAAACGAATTTTTCTATTTTAATTTTATTTTTTCTTTCTCTGTGATATATATAAGCTATAATTAAAAAAATAAAAACATCTGTTTTATTCAGACAAAACTGAAGGTGAATAATTGAATTTGAACGTTGTAGATATTTTGACGGTGTAGATAAAGCAGGCAGTCTAGATAAACCGAAATCGCTCATTCTTTATAGGAACTGCTAAAGAAATCCATTTTCTGAGGATGGTAACGGAAATCAAGACAGTTGCATGAGAGAGAGAGGAGAGAGAGAGAGCGCGCGCGCCAACGTACCACGGATGATAGATGAATACCTAAATACGTACATGAATAGAATGGACGTAAATTTTTTTTCGATGCAACCCCATTTACGGGAATGAAGCTTATATTAGAGCGCGCAATCACGCAATATTATATATATACACTATATAGAAAGACAGATATACATAGATATAGATATGATCAACACCGGAACTTCATAACATCGCCATAACGGGACTACCGTCACTATACCCACGGCCAACTACGTATACCTCCCACCAACAGCGCCTCCTCTTCTCATGAAGGGAGCGAGCGAGGTTTTGCTATGACTCGTAGAGACGTTGAACAGCAGGAGAATATGGACTTAAGATATAAGTTGAGAACGAGGAAAGAGTGGAGAATATGCAACACACTTTCATAATTACGACAGCATGTAGACAAGTCTTTTTAAAATGCGGATTGTTGTAGTCTTTCTCTCTCTCTCTCTCTCTCTCTCTCTAACAAAATACTAAATAATAATACTTAAGTTATATGGAATTCATGAGAGAGAGAGAGAGAGAGAGAGAGAGAGAGAGAGAGAGAGAGAGAGAGAGAGAGAGGCCACTTGAGTATGTTATCCACTGAGTTGTAGGATCCAGCCTATGACAGGAAAACAGGAAATGGAGAGAGAAGCCACTTGAGTATGTCATTTATCGAGTTGTAGGATCCAGTCGATATGAGAGAGATTTAAACAGTGTCAAAAGTCATGAACTTGTGTTGGTGAATAATTCAACTTGACTAAAATAATCTACCTGTACTAGTGTCCAAATCGTTAGCTTTGGCAGAGCCATCTAAAACAGTTTGCTCTGAAGGAAAACTATGAGGGCATTGCCTTGCCTAAACCTATCTGGACGCAGTAGATATTGATAATAAGTTCGTATTTACGACAAAAAAAATATGTTTTTTTAACATGTCGCTATATTTTGATTATGACTAGCAATTGATTGGTAATTTTCACACCACACCTTCTCCAATTTGCCTTGGAGAAGGAATGCATGGCACGAATTTTCGCCTCTACTAGATCAGAGTTTTTCAACCTTTTCTCCCCCCCCTTACCCTTTCTGAAGTGTTTTTCATTTTCTTATTAGCTAGCTCTTCATATCTTCAAGAAAAATAAAGAATAAGAATAATCATGTGTTTTATTTTAGGATAAAAACTCGGGGAATTTTTTTCTTAATTCGTTATTCATATAAATGGATTATCGATATTTGTGTGCGTAATGTGGAATAACAAACAATACATATAGGTTTAAACTTGAACTTATTGCCAATGCCAGTCCTCATTTGTTTATACCTATCGCTCCTTCATGGTGATTGAGGCGTTGTCCCCTGCATTGCAAAAGGTACTTCTCTCGAATTTTTAAAAGGCCTACCATTTCCATTTACCCCCTTTTAATCCATGCGGCTGTCAAGGTGGTTTAACCACCTTGGCGGGTGTTAATGTCTCCTGGGAATAGTATACTTCTGGGTGTTCCCTATTGCCTCAACACTCCCTTCGAAAAAAGAAAATATTAACCGGTCTTCTTCGGTATCTGGTTTTTTCAATAACGCCTAATTAAATCTCTTTTGGTTTGACCTTTACGTTATAATTAATTACAAGCTACTTGGACCTTTCGCTACGTTTTAATTTACTTGGTTTTTTTTTGTGTTTCATTTGCTGTGTATATATACTTGTGTATATATAACTAATATATCCTATATATATATATATATATATATTATATAATATAATATATAGTAGGGGAAAAGGGCCCAAATCCCCTCAAAACCAATCGCCTCAAAAACCAATCGCCTCATTTCCGTACATTAGCCCTTTTGAGGGCGGGTCATCCCAGTAAGAGTATCTCCTTACGCGGGGTATATCTACA
>NC_087214.1:12120790-12155427 GCF_015104395.2 Macrobrachium nipponense | reverse complement strand
CGGACTGACGGAAAATTGAGAATATGAGTTTACATAAAAATATCAAGTTTATTGAAACTAAGCGTAGCAAAAAAAATCATTAAACCATTAAAAAGAATAAAAACTCGAAAACAAAAACATTAAGATACAAAACTGAGTATGACAGTAAAATAAGATAACATAGGCCTACATAAAACAAAAGGACTAAAGAATACCCACCTAAAACAGACGCATGCATACACATTCTCTCTCTCTCTCTGAGGAAGGCAGCAGAATCGCTGTCGAAAACTATTTTGAATTTTAGTATCATTGACATTATTGTGGTTATAATTTTTTCCATTTATTGCAACTCACCACTGAGTTGATTATTCTGCATTACATTACATATCATTAGTATCGTCACTAATTTTATCGCTAATGCTACATATTGATTAGGCTATTGACGAATTTCAATTCACACCCTCGCCCTCCAACACCTAGGCCAACACTGCTCGAGAGGACAGTGTGACCTGTGGCGCTACGCCCAGTCCCATCGCCCTTACGTGCGAGCTGGCTACATAATGCAGCCAGCTAGTAGGGTGCTAATCCCCCTACTAGCAAAATAAGAACTGCTGAGCAACCCGCAGTTCCTCATATTGTTTATTTTTTTATTATTTTTTTTTTTTTACAAAAAGAGAATGGTGATAATTTTTAAACGATTATTGATAATCTATACCTAATTTCTCCTATTCATGTATATAACAATACTATTCTAAATTTTGTGCATATATATATATATATATATATATATATATATATATATATATATATATATATATATATATATATTCATATATTATGAAATCTATAGGGGGTGCTGCAGTTCCACAATGCCTACTGACGAGCCGCCACTACTAATATGTATTTACAAATGTGACATTGTTTTATAATATTGTTTCAATGTTTGTAATCCATAATCATTCCAAAGTCTATCATGAAAATATATTGGGGAAGAAATGGAAATCCACTCCTCTCACTTTTCTAGGACCATTTATTTCGTACAGTTACATATTGCTCTAATTTTTAAAATAGTTCATGTAACAATAAAGCTAAAGAGAAAGCCCAAATTAACACAAATTCACCCGAAATAGGCCCTTGGTTTACACTGGCGCATAGTATATATGTGCACATATCTTCAGTAGCTGACCTGTTGTTATTTTCCTTTTATTATAGTCCTCCCACTGTTTCATGAAACGCCCTTGTAGCTCCTTGACCTGTTTTCTCTGATGTCTCTTTAATTTGCCCTCTTTGATTCGGTATTTCCTTTGCCTCTAAGTATAATAAAGATATGAGTTGCGAGGTTACTTTTTTTGGCTTTGTTGTTCAGCTTATGATCCCACCCCTTCCACATCGTTGTTTGTCCTAATACTGCGCCCAGACACTCACCATTTCTCCATTTTCCACACCTGACCCAGCAACCACCTTAGGTAAACATAATCCATAAACTCTGACCCAATGAAACCCACCTTCCCTGAAAGTTCACCAAAGGTTTCCCCTGATATTATTGCTATTAATATAATATTATATGTATGGGTCCGAATCACCCAAAGCAAAGGTCCGAAACAGCTGAGCAAATGGTCCGAATTAGCCTAAGCAATTGTCCGAGTGAGCCTAGTAAATGGTCCGAATCAGCCAAGACTTAGGTCCGAATCAGCCACGGTCCGAAGAAGCCTGCATCCCTTATTTAATGGGAGGTGTAATATATTATCAACAACAGTCACATTTTAATATTTGTCAATACGCAAAACCAGTTGGGTTTTGCTCATGGCCGTTGATACAAGGAAGCATAACTTTTCGGGCATTGGTTTAACGAGAGAAATGTAAATTTCGTGTCTTTTTTTCAGTCTCATCTTCATTCAGACTTTATATTTTCATCTCGTCAGTTCAATTCCAGTTAAGTCAGTTCAATTTCCCTTCGGCTGCCCAATTCAGTTCCTGTGGGTATCCTCTCCCAAATCGTGACTATTCTCGTTTCCTTTCAGAATACCTAATTCTATAGCATAGATGTGAGGCCGCGCAAGGCTGGCATTACGGAACGGTACGGTACGGTTGATATTTAGCCTGTGTGTACGATACGGAATTACGGTACGATAATTTAACCAAAGTACGGTACGGTACAGTTCAGGTACGGAAAAAATGGACAAATTCCGTACCGTACCTTACCTTAGGCTTGGATACATCACTTAGCAATTACTGCTAATGCATATTTGGCCTCTATGAATGTTGAGGAATTTTTTTCAGTTATAGTACGATAAAGGTACGGAATTACGGTACGGTATCATTACCGCACTGTACGATACAGAAAAATGATTGAGGGTACGCTATAAAATTACGGTACGGTATTTTAGCCAGGTACGAAGTACGGAAAAACATTCCGTAACGTACCGTACTATCAGCCTTGCACGGTAGAGGGTTAAAAAAGTCGTAAAATCTTTGAAAATATAGAATTTTTTTTTTTTACTTACGAGGTTTTCCTTTTAAGCGTTTAAAACAGGTTAAACTATATATATATATATATATATATATATATATATATATATATATATATATATATATATATATATATGTTTACATAAGCATATTTAAAACAGGTTTGTCAATGTTTTTTTATATGTTGAAAGTTTTGAACAGTTGTGGTGAGACTAAAATATAAACCAATAAAAATATTTTTTTACCAAAGGTTTTCTTAGATATATAAGTGTTTAAAATAGCTTGGGGCTATCTATACATATATATATATATATATATATATATATATATATATATATATATATATATATATATATATATTTAAATAAAAATTAACATACATTTTTTAGTTAAAGGCTTGGCCAGTTAGTTTAAATAAAAACCAATATTTTTTTGCCTTCCTAGCATGGTCGATTTCAACAAAAACCAACATACATTTTTGACTTGGGAGGCTTCCCAAGGCGAGTGATTAAAACTTTGTAATTACTAAGTGAACTATTTCTCAAGTACCTTAGGCTAGGTTAGGTTAGTACATTTGTCACAAGAATTAATGCAGGTTGGTTAGGCCTATCCTGGGTCATGGCATGTGCTTTTTATAATAAGTATTTTCTTTTCAGCAACTGCTGTCGAATCATTATATTCAATATTTGTAGATTATTTTCTGAATTTAGAATAATTGTTTATTTTCATTTATTTAGGAGGAAACTGTTTTAGATCTGTGTGTGATTTCGTTAAACTTATTGGTTGATTAATACCTTTCAGTTTAAATTATTTTTCCGCCTTAGGTCATGTAATGTGAATAAGCACTTGAAAATTGGAAATATGCCTATTATTATTATTATTATTATTATTATTATTTTTTTTTTTTTTTTGCTCTATCACAGTCCTCCAATTCGACTGGGTGGTATTTATAGTGTGGGGTTCCGGGTTGCATCCTGCCTCCTTAGGAGTCCATCACTTTTCTTACTATGTGTGCCGTTTCTAGGATCACACTCTTCTGCATGAGTCCTGGAGCTACTTCAGCGTCTAGTTTTTCTAGATTCCTTTTCAGGGATCTTGGGATCGTGCCTAGTGCTCCTATGATTATGGGTACGATTTCCACTGGCATATCCCATATCCTTCTTATTTCTATTTTCAGATCTTGATACTTATCCATTTTTTCCCTCTCTTTCTCTTCAACTCTGGTGTCCCATGGTATTGCGACATCAGTGAGTGATACTTTCTTCTTGACTTTGTCAATCAACGTCACGTCTGGTCTGTTTGCATGTATCACCCTATCCGTCCTGATACCATAGTCCCAGAGGATCTTTGCGTGATCGTTTTCTATCACTCCCTCAGGTTGGTGCTCTTACCTCTTATTACTGCATGGTAGCTGATGTTTCTTGCACAGGCTCCAGTGGAGGGCTTTTGCTACTGAATCATGCCTCTTTTTGTACTGGTTCTGTGCAAGTGCCGGGCATTCGCTTGCTATGTGGTTTATGGTTTCATTTTTCGTATTGCACTTCCTACATATGGGAGAGATGTTATTTCCGTCTATCGTTCTTTGAACATATCTGGTTCTTAGGGCCTGATCTTGTGCCGCTGTTATCATTCCTTCAGTTTCCTTCTTTAGCTCTCCCCTCTGTAGCCTTTGCCATGTGTCATCGCTGGCTAATTCTTTAGTCTGTCTCATGTATTGTCCGTGCATTGGTTTGTTGTGCCAGTCCTCTGTTCTGTCTGTCATTCTCCTGTCTCTGTATATTTCTGGGTCTTCATCTACTTTTATTAGTCCTTCTTCCATGCACTCTTTAGCCACTCGTCTTCACTGGTTTTCAGATATTGCCCCAGTGCTCTGTTCTCGGTGTTGACGCAGTCCTCTATACTTAGTAGTCCTCTCCCTCCTTCCTTTCGTGTTATGTATAGTCTGTCCGTTTTTGCTCTTGGGTGTAGTGCTTTGTGTATTGTCATATGTTTCCTGGTTTTCTGATCTGTGCTGCGGAGTTCTGCCTTCGTCCATTCCACTATTCCTGCGCTGTATCTGATTACTGGCACTGCCCATGTGTTTATGGCTTTTATCATATTTCCGGCGTTGAGTTTTGACTTGAGTATCGCCTTGAGTCTCTGCATATATTCTTTCCTGATCGTGTCCTTAATCTCTTGGTGTTTTATATCCCCTCCTTCCATTATTCCCAGGTATTTGTATCCTGTCTCATCTATGTGTTTGATGTTGCTCCCATCTGGTAGCTTTATCCCTTCAGTTCTCGTTACTTTGCCTTTTTGTATGTTGACTAAGGCGCATTTTTCTATTCCAAACTCCATCCTGATGTCCCCAGATACAATCCTTACAGTCTGGATTAGGGTATCTATTTCCTTGATGCTCTTACCATACAGCTTGATGTCGTCCATGAACATCAGATGGTTGATTCTGTGGCCTCTTTTCTTGAGTTGGTACCCGGCATCCATCTTCTGTAGTACTTTTGTCATGGGAATCATGGCTACTACGAAGAGTAGTGGGGACAGTGAGTCGCCCTGGAAGATCCCTCTCCTGATATTAACCTCTGCTAGTCTTATTCCAGAGCTTGTAAGTATTGTATTCCAGTTGCGCATTGTATTTTTGAGGAAGCTGATGGTATTTTCCTCTGCCCCATATATTTTCAGGCATTCTATTAGCCATGTGTGTGGTATCATGTCGAAGGCTTTCTTATAGTCTATCCATGCCATGCTTAGGTTGGTTTTCCTTCTCCTACTGTTCTTCATTACCATTTTGTCTATCAGGAGCTGGTCTTTTGTGCCCCTACACTTCCTTCTGCAGCCTTTCTGTTGGTGGGGGATGGTGTTTGTCTCCTCCAGGTAGTTGTATAGCCTTTCACTGATGATACCTGTTAGTAACTTCCACATTATTGGTAGGCAGGTGATAGGCCTGTAGTTACTGGCTATATTTCCCTTACTCTTGTCTTTTTGTACTAAGGATGTTCTTCCTGTGGTCATCCATTTGGGTGCATGGTGATTTGAGATACAATGCTGGAGTTGTTCTGCTATTCGTGGGTGTAGGGCCTTGAAGTTTTTGAGCCAGTATCCATGGACTTCATTGGGACCTGGGGCTTTCCAGTTTGGCATTTTCTTTAGTTGGTGTCTAACTGTGTCTGTCGTGATCTCTGTGAATCTTTGTTTTATTCTCCCTGTTTCTTCTTCCTTGACTTCCTGGAGCCATGTTGCATGTTTGTTGTGTGATACCGGATTACTCCATATGTTTTCCCAGAGTCTCTTACTTGGTTCGGCTTCAGGAATTTCTGGGTGGTTGTCTTCCCCTCTTAGTTGGCTGTATAGTCTTTTCTGGTTGGTTCCGAATAGTTTGTTCTGTTGGTATCCTTATTCCTGTTCATGTACCGTTGGATCTTATGTGCTTTGGCCTTAAGCCTCTATTTTACATCTTCTATTGTGTTGTTTAGTCCCCTCTCTTGTACTTTGTATTTCTCGTTGAGTTCCTCCCTTGTTTTCTTGCTTCTTAGCCTTTTTTCTGCCATCTCTTTCAGTTTACTCAAGTCAGATCTCATCACCATGATTTGCTTTTCCAGGCGCCTTTTCCAAGGAGGTTGCTGTTTTGGTTTCCGTGGGTTGGTTGTGCTGGTGGTGTTGGTGTTCGAATCCCCATCAGTTCTGCTACTAATCTTGCTCCTGCATATACCAAGTTATTTGTTTCTGTGATACTGGTGGTGTGTATTATGCCCATTATTTCATTGACCTCACTTGTTTTCTCCCTTAATTTCTTGGTGTTGTAGGCTTTCATGGAGGGGATCTTTGTTCTCTCTGTATCTGGCTCCATCCATTGTCTAATCTTTTCTACCCATTCCGTCCTCTCTGTTACTTCGTTGGTGTTTCTTCGCGTGTCGTTGTTTGATACCTCATCCTCCCTGTCGTCTTCTGTGGCATCGTCTCTCAGTTTGTCTTCGTGTAATTCGTTGTCGTGTGACATTTCCCTTTCCAGTTCTTCTCTTTCTGTTGGGGAGAGCCAGTTGTTTTTCTTTATGTTCCTTACTTGGTCTGCCAGCCTCTGCTCTGTTTGGGGGGTGTTATTCCTCTCATTCCAGATGTTGACCAATCTTCTTCTATATCCTCTCTCTGTCGGGTTGCTTCTGATGTAGCATCTCCATATTTCCTTATTTTCTTCTCTTGTCCATTATTATTATTATTATTATTATTATTATTATTATTATTATTATTATTATTATTATTATTATTATTATTATTATTATTATTTACAGGAAAAAATGGTGAAGACCATTATTATTATTATTTGGTGGAACTAAGTTAGAATTCGCAATTTTTTATTTCCCCTGAACACTATAAACCTCCTTGTTTGCAGGATGTTGCTGTCTGTAACAGTAGGAACGTCGACGTCTTCCAGTCAAGAAAGTGTTTCACAACTCAGTGCAAGGTGACTCATCGGCCACCTGACCTCCTGCCACAGTGCAGTGCTGTGCCCTTGAGTCGTTACTGTGTCCGCTGACTTAAGTATGCAGGTAAGGGTTGAATCTTTTATGGGTTTATGGGTTTTTCTTTCAGGATGTCAGTGACATGGTCCGCCAATCTCCATTACCAACAAACCCTTGCCTGATATCCTAATTTATCATTGTTTTCTATATCCTATTCGACTGGGTGGTACTTATAGTGTGGGGCTCCGGGTTGCATCCTGCTTCCTTAGGAGTCCATAATTTTTCTCATTATGTATACTGTTTCTAACAGCAAACTCTTCTGCATAAGTCCTGGAACTACTTCGGCTGTAGTTTTTCCAGATTCTTTTCCAGGGATCTTGGGATCGTGCCTAGTGTTCCTATGATTATGGGCAGTTTCCACTGGCATTATCCTTCTTATTTCTGTTTTCAGGTCTTGATAATTATCAATTTTAACTCCTTTCTCATTTACTGTGGTGTCCCATGGGGCTGCAACATCAATGAGTGATAATTTATTTATTTCTTGAATTAGTCAGTCAGCATCCAGTCCTGGTCTATTGGGACTTATCACCGCATCTGTTCTGATTCCATAGTCCCAGAGGATCTTTGCCTGATCCGCTGTCTAATTTTTCTCCACTATGGTCTACTGTTTCGAAACAGCAAAAACTCTTCTGCATTTAAGTCCTGGAAGAACTTGTACGTTCGGCGTGTTAGCTTATTTTTTCCAGATTTCTTTTCCAGGGACTTTGGGATCGTGCCTAGTTGTTCCTATGATTTATGGGGCAGCTTTTCCACTGGCATTATCCTTCTTTATTTCTGTTTTTCAATGGTCTTGATTAAATTATCAATTTTAAACTACCTTTCTCATTTACTGTGGTTGTCCCATGGGTGACTGCAACATTCGGAATGTTAATAATCTTTAATTATTTCTTGAATTTGTCTGTCAGCATCCAGTCCTGGTCTATTGGCACTTATCACCGCATCTGTTCTGATTCCATAGTCCCAGAGGATCTTTGCCTGATCGCTGTCTAACATACACAAAGGTTGGTGTTTGTACCACTTACTGCAATGTAGCTGGTGTTTCTTACACAGGCTCCAGAATATAGCTTCTGGTACTGAATTGAAGGTGGTTTGTGTTTTTTTTTTTTTTTGTACTGGTTCTGTGCAAATGCCGGAACATTTGCTTGCTATGTGGTTATGTGGTTTGTGGTCTCGTTTTTTATATTGCACTTCCTGCATATGGGTGATATATTCCCATCTATTGTTCTGTGGACATCTGGCGTTGAGGGCCTGAACTTGTGCCGCTGTTAGCATTCTGTGTGTTTTCTTTTTTATTTCTCCCCTCTAGCCATTGCCATGTTTCATCGCTGGCCAGTTCTTTAGTCTGTCTCATGTACTGTCCGTGCAGTGGTTTGTTGTGCTATTCCTCCGTCTGTTTGTCGTTCTCCTGTGTCTATATTTCTGGGTCTTCGCCTGCTTTTATCAGTCCTTCATCCCATGCACTCCTTAGCCACTCGTCTTCACTGGTTTCCAGATATTGTTATGTATAGCCTTTGTATTTGCTCTTGTGTGTAGTGCTTTTTGTATTGTCATGTGTTCCCTAGTTTAATGATCTATGCTGCGGAGTTCAGCCTTCGTCCACTTGTCTCTGCATATATTCTTTCCTGATCGTGGCCTTCATCTCTTGGCGTTTTGTATCCTCTCCTTCTATTATTCCCAGATATTTGTATCCTGTCCCATCTATGTGTTTGATGCTATTCCCATTTGTTAGCTCTATCCCTTCAATCCCTGTCACTGTGCCTTTTTGTATGTTGACCTAAGCACATTTTTCTATTCCAAACTCCATCCTGATGTCCCCAGATAATATTCTTACAGTCTAGATTAGGGTATCTGTTTCCTTGATGCTCTTACCATACAGCTTGATGTCGTCCATGAACATCAGTTTGGATAATTATGTTGCCTTCTTTCTTGAGTTGGTACCCAGCATCCATCTTCTGCAGTACTTTTGCCATGGGAATCATGGCTACTACAAAAAGTAGTGGGGACAATGAGGTGCCTTGAAAAATCAGTCTCCTAATGTTAACCTCTGCTAGTCTTATCCCAGAGCTTACTATATTCTAGTTGCCTATTGTATTTTTTAGGAAGCTGCTGGTGTTTTCCCTGCCCCATATATTTTCAGGCATTGTATTGGCTACGTGTGCTATCATGTCGAAGGCTTTCTTATAGTCGATCCATGCCATGCTTAGGTTGGTTTTCCTTCTCTTACTATTCTTAACCATTTTGTCTATAAAAAGCTGGTAGTTTGTGCCCCTGCACTTCCTTGTGCAGCCTTTCCGATGGTGGAGGATGGTGTTTGTATCTTTTCTATCAGTACTAAGGATGTTCTCCCAGTGGTTATCCAGTTTTTGAGCCAGTATCCAGATAGTCATTTTCATTACCTGGTGTCTGTGTCTGTCGTGATCTCTGTGAATCTTTTTGTATCATTCTCCCCATTTCTTCTGCCTTGCCTTCCAGGAGCCATGATGCACGTTTGTTGTGTGATACCAAATTGCTCCATATGTTTTCCCAGGGTCTTTTTCTTGGTTCAGCTTCAGGAATTTCTGGGTGGTTGTCTTCCCCTCTTAGTTGAATGTATAGTTTTTTCTGGTGGGTTCAGAATAGTTTGTTTTATTGGTATCCTTTATTCTCGTTCATATACCGTTGGATCTTATGTGCTTTGGCTTGAAGCCTCTGTTCTATATCTTCTACTGTGCTTTATAGTCCCTTCTCCTGTACTTAGTTTTTTTCCATCCAGTTTTTCCCCTTCTTCCTGCTTCTTGGCCTCTTTTTTGCCATCCCTTGAGAGATTGTGGAAAGGTTAGGCAGTGATATGTTGCTCTTTAGTGGGTATTAATGGAGAAGATAGGCCATGTGTTGGCTAATCACATTGTTAACAATGGCATTTTGAGTCGCCTGTAGTACTCACGTATCAAATTAACTGAACCCCTCAAGGCTTCTGTAACTTACCAGTGGTAGTGAAACAACTGTAGGTGTATCGTGAGATTTGAAACGTTATGTCCCTTGATGCCATATACCTCTGCACTGTTGTCCACGCCAGTCTTGATTTCTTGATGCCACATAGTCCCTCGGTACTGCCTGCTGATTTGAACACTGCTGGTAAGGGTTAAATCTGTTGTAGCTTTCAAGTGTGAATATATATATTTATATTGCAGTTACATTCTGTGAATTAGGTTTCATGTTGTGAAATAGATACGCTGCCCCCTTTTGCAAGTATTTTGTGAATTCAGTATCATGTGAAATAGATACCCTCCTTTTCTAAGTAGTTCATTTGTGAAGTAGGTTTCATGTTGTGAAATAGCCAAACCCCTTTTAAAAGGACGTTTGTGAATATATAATGCAGTGAAGCAGACTTCCCTTTCGTTAGTGTGTTTGTGAATTTGGTTTCATGTTGGGTAATTGACACCCCTATTGTAATTATGCTTGTGAATTAGGTTTTAAAAATACACTCCACTTTTGTAAGTACGTTTGTGAATTAGGTTTCATGTTGTGAAAGACACCCTCACCCCATTTTGGTATATAGCCTAAGTAAACCTGTACAAATCCAACATTAGCTGTAGGCTTTTGCTGGTGCGAAGTTTTTTTCTTCTCAAATCTCAACTGTCTTCGTTTTCATGTCTCTTCTCGCCATTTGGTCATTCTGTCCTAACAGGGACGTTCTCTCCACCAAAATGGCTGTCAACTTTCCTCTCTTCCAACATGGCTGTCAACTCTCTCTCCACATACGCGGCTGTCATTTTTCTCTTCCAACATGGATGTCAGCTTTCCTCTCTTCCAACATGGCTGTCAATTCTCTCTCCACATACACGGCTGTCATTTTTCTCTTCCAACAAGGCTGTCAACTTTCGTCTCTTCCAACATGGCTGTCAACTTTTTCTCTCCACCAACATGGCTGTTAACTTTCTGTCCTCATACATGGATGTCAACTTGACCTCCTTTTCCAGTTGTGCGATTTTTTGCCAAAGAAAGATCAGACCAGTTCCATTAAAGCATAGGAATGATAATTGATTGATGGTCAGCCTATTTAGGAATGGGATGTCTCGACTTAATATAAATGCTCTTAAGTACACCCTTTTGTAAGTGGGAAATTTAAGTGTAGAGCAACACTACTGGCATTAAGTGAGGGTGCAGACAAAGCTTGCAAAGCTCGATAGAGCTGTAGGTGTTTAGTGTTTCAAGCACAATTGAATCATGCTGTTCATAATGTAACGTTTTTCCTTAAGTCATTTTGTATATTTGATTTAGCCCTATGTCTTACCCATGGGTATTATTAGAAGAAAACACCTTGACTCAGTCCCCACTTGTATAAACATGATATTTAAAGGTGACTTTATTTGAAGGATAATTGATCGTAGCCCCAGCTATAAACATTAAAGAAATGTTTAGGCTTGGTTTCATGAGTAGCCAGGGTTTTGAAATTAATGTTTTTAAAGAAAACTGTTTTTGGATGGCTCTGACACATCCAAGGATTTTAATACTAGTATGGAGTTATTCACCAACAAAAATAGTGAGACTTTTGACACTTGTTTTAAGTAGCTCTCTCTCTCTCTCTCTCTCTCTCTCTCTCTCTCTCTCTCTCTCTCTCTCTCTCTCTCTCTCTCTCTCTCTCTCGTATACTTTTCCACCTGGTTAAAGGTGCCCCCAATTTAACGTTCCTATCAGTGCCCCCTTGCCCCCTCATACTTGACGCGTTAGTGAACAAATTAGAATCTTTTCAGTGTCTTCAATATCAAACCACCCGATTACCTGAATCCCCATCTTGTCCATGATCTCATGTTCTTGTCCGAGTAATTCCACATTCTTATGTCAGCTTATTTTGACCTCCTTATATATGACTAACATTAGCCTTTCTGGTGATTTCTGCTAAGTTCAGTTTTTATTTTTATGCTTTCCAGTGAATATCAAAATAAATTCCACATATCAGAAGAGTCAAAATCATTGAATATCACATTTTTGCCTGCAGTCTTACTTCTCCATAGCTTTCTTCTTTTCTCTCTAATGCATCTCCTGATATTTTTATAGACAGAGTTTAAATAGTACATTGAAATTGGTTAAAATACTGTGTTAAGTATAGGAGAATATGTAAAGTATTGAGCTATAACAGACATGCATTGAATAATAAAGTATGTTTTTTGTTTTCCAGGTATCTCCTCTTGGATATCGGAAGCTCAACAGCATGACCGTACTTCTAGAGAAACATCTTCAACTCTGTCAAAGAGCCTGGACCATTGTCTCCAAGGGAGCAGACGTAGGAGATTTTTGGAGGACGTCGAAGGACCCGGCCTTGAAGGAGACTGCACAGACGGGTGTTTTTAAAGCCGTTAACAAGACCAAACTCGAACATTTTCTGCGCATCTCCTCTTGGAAAAATTGTACTAGAGGGAGCTGCTGCCTCCTCCCTCACGGGAAACCTAAGATACCGCCCAGAACAAGTTATTCTTGCTGGAAAGCGGGGTCTCATTTTTGTAAAAAAATAAATATTGTCTATGTTTTTTCATGCCTGATTAATCTTGTGCACTCTCTCAAAGCTGGCCCTAAAATGCCCTAAAATCAAGCCGGGAAAAATACAGGTAAAAGAGAGTACTTTATAAACTTCAGTTATGAAATGTCTGCGAATGGTTGTGGTTTATCAAACTCTACTCCCGAGCCAGAGAAAATATGCCCTACATCCGCCAGGCTCTTGATTTACTTGGAAAATTCTCTTTGCTTTGTCTTCTATGAGATGGATCAACACTTGTTTGTCAGTCTTTTAAATTGTCCAATTTGGATTCCTGCTCGTTGTAGCCTATTGTACATTAACTCTTTGTGTCTGTTCGTGACTCAGAAAATTTATGTCATTCATTGGCAAGGCTCTTGTTGTACATGTTTTTTGTGTACCCTGTGAAATTGGCTAACTCTTTCTTTTTGACAGAGTTTTTTTTAACTTTTATTTGGAGTTTTGCTCTTTTTGCAGCCTTTGTCACAGTGATTTGGATATATAGCTACTGCTGTTTCTTGAGTGAAGTTACTTGTAAGTTAGGCTAAGCTTGTAGTCCACTTTCATTGCTTTCTATTGTCTCATAGACATTGAAGCATTTTGTGTTCATGAGGGTTGTCTTGTAGACAAGCATTTTGTGTTCATGTGGATTGTCTTGTAGACATTGAAGCATTTTGTGTTCATGAGGGTTGTCTTGTAATTGAAGCATTTTGTGTTCATGAGGATTGTCTCATGGCATTGAAGCATTGTGTTTTCATGAGGATTGTCTCGGAGACATTGAAGCCTTGTGTTTTCATGAGGATTGTCTCGTAGACATGAAGTATTGTGTTTCCATGAGGATTGTCTCGTAGACATTGAAGCATTGTGTGTTCATGAGACTTGTCTCGTAGACATTGAAGCATTTTGTGTTCATGAATATTGTCTCGTAGACATTGAAGCATTTTGTGTTCATGAGGATGGACATCCATGTATGCTGTAGGTCTGCATGTATAGCTTTGTTTTCTCAGAATAGCAGTTTTTCCTGCTGTGTTTGTTTGCAATATTTTTTAGTAGTTTGAAATTTGGCTATAACCACGGCCGAAGACCAGGGACTTCAAAAGTTGCCACCTTTCTGCTGCTCACGAACGTGCTTAATTGTGAATAGATAGTGTCCCTTATTATCCATCGGAGGTTTACTTATTTGGCTAATTCAAGTTTAGTCTCTGGAATCCATTTATGGTTTGCAGATTAGATTTTCCATTTTCTGTATTCTCTTGATTATGTACTACTTAGAACAAGGAAGGCGTCTTTTGCCCTTGAGATTTGTGAACTTTCACAACGGATTTTCTTTGAGTGGCAAAATCGTTTTGTATTTTCCATGTGTCATGAAGTTGCTGGCCCTTGCACTACCTTATTCTCATGGACTTGACAGTTTACTCTTGCCAAAACTTGAGTCAGTCATCTTGTTTTTATTCTAGTTAGTCTAGTTAGAAATTAGGTGTTTAAACACCAATCTACATTTCTGAGTATAACACGAGTTCTATCAATACCATGCTTATTTGTAACTTCAGGTCTCGACAAAAAGATTCAATGAGCATTGTTGTATGTATTGCTAGTGTTTCTGTTCATGCTTTCTGAAGGCAGCAGAGAAGGTGGATTTGCAAATGAACTAGTCTGGCCATATAGGTTTTCGTAGCAATCTGTGGTTTGATTCTTATTGGGATCTTCCTCCTCTCGAAGACAGTTAATCTTTCAACAACTATTCTGTAACTTTGTGCCTTCTGTTAGAACTTTGAGTTCTATGCAAAATATTGAAGGGGAACCTGGTTTTAACCTTAAGTGATGCTGGACCCAGTTCATCATTGGTCTTGCCAAAGGCTCGATTTTTGCACTATGTACGTACCAGGTTTGTTAATTACACTTTGCTGCAGGTTTGGGTTCACTGCTTTTACCCTGTAAGATGTCAAGCGCAGTAGGAAAGTCCTTGCTTCTGGCTGCAGATACTTTTTCTAGTTCAAACCTTTTAGATGCTATTGGAACATGAATTAATATAGTTCACATGTCAGGATTTGTTTACTGTTATCGTACTGACATAGCCGGCTTAATGTTGTGGTGGTACGATTCTTCTTCTTAAAGAGGTGGTTTCACAGAGTAAAACACATTTGCTGGCCATTTTTTTAGGAAAACCTTCCCTGCTAGGTATGGATTGAAACTGGATCTTTTAGGTGTTACTGGCGCCTATCATTATGTCTGACATTGCCTGGTCGTCTTAATCTTACGTAGACTGGAATATATCCCTCCTTTTCAAGTTTTTGTCTAGTTTGTTCCCGAATGCTGCGCCTTGTATGCTTCAGATGTTACTTTTGTTAACAGCAGTTTTGTTTGTTAATTTGCTTCATACCAAGGTTGTTTCCAAGAGCAAAACTCTCATTCTTGGAAGATTTTGTTGGTTCAAAGCTGTTCCTATACAGCATTGATTAAAACTGCATTTTTTATGTGGCTGTGATAACACCAATGTCTGTCTGGTCTTTGAATATAAGCTTGAATACTTTAAACTATCTTAGTGGTTTGGTATGGTAGCTACCACACTTTCTTGTCCAGTTCCTGAATGCACCTGTTTGTATGCTTCAGATGTTCCATTTGTCAGCACCAGTATTGTTAGTTACTCCAGTTCTTCTTAGCTGAAGTACACTTCGTCGACCACAGGCTGAGTCACAGATGAAACTTTCGATCTCTTGATTTGAAAACCACACTTGCTTCTCTTGTGATATTGGATAGGTTTCGCTTTGGTGAAGGTTTAGTGTCTTGCCCAGACTGGCAGAAAAGGGTATTTTTGAAGCTTACGGCTTTCATGCAATTTTGAAACCGGTTGCAAGTCTGTCTCGTTTCATTTATAGTTTTGTCGGTGTTTCACTGTATAAATACGAGTCAAAAAATCGCTAATTGGTTTATCATGTAATTAGCTAAAATGAGAAAAAATATACCATGTTCAAAGAAGTAAGGTCCACAAGGTATACTACAGAGATGACTGTTCTTGCAAGTATAAAGAAACTAATCTGTAGAAGGGTAACAACTAGATTAAAGTTGCTGGTATTAGTGTTCAGATACAGCCAGAAATAAGTACATGCAGCAGGGTAAATTTAGTGTAAGATTAAAGCTATTGCCAAGTATTCAGAGTCAGCTTTAGAAATATAAGGCCAGGAATAGATTTGCATTACTGTTGAAGGCCAAACTGACAAGTATTCAGATCAAACATTTTGCCAAAATGGCATTAAAACACCAAAGAAAATGGGTTAAAAGTAAATGAAAAAATTGACTTCATAGTTATGACGTCAATGTTTGGCAGGTTGGTAAAATTAGGTGACGTCATGTAGATAACCTTTTTCACATGTCAGCATGACGTCACTGTTTACCAACTTGGTTAAATTAGGTGACGTCATAAGTCATGCAGGTAACCTTTTTCACATGACTTCATAGGTTATGGCTTAAGCATTCTTGTACAAATTCTGTAGTTCAGTGATATAGAAAAGAAATAAAAACCAAGAGATAATGGGACGTTCTTTCATTTAAACCCATAATTCATTCCAAACATAGGGTGGGTTACTCATGATATTTTAATTTTTTTTTTACTCCTTGGAGCCAGCATTGCAATACCCCGTGAGAGAGAGCGCTCTTAGCTGGAGAGGTAATGAAACCAGTCTTTTGCCAACTTTCAAGTTGACCCAAAAGGGCTTCGTAATTAAGTTTCCTAAGCTGACAACTGACTGGGCAGATGAGAAGTAGCCTCGTATATACTTCCCTCGTGCTTTCCAAGATGTCTGCCAGTTTTCTATGTCAATAGGGGAGATATGTTAGACCCCCAAATGTCAAAGAATGACTTGGTACAGTTCAAACTAAGGTGGGCGTGGCAAGGCTTTACACCAAGACAAGCCTAGACTTAAGTTCACTCTCACGGCTGTGGTTTCGTACTTAGGCAAATGTTTGGTTGACCTGGAGTGTCTTGTGAAATTACCGCATACTTAAACCGCCAGAATTTCTTCCTGAAGTATTATAATGGCCCACCCCAAAATAAATGTCCCTCCAGGATGACTCCTGGATAACTCTACGGATTTTAAACGCATATTTTGGCAATCAGTTTTCAATTTTAGTTGAGATTTTAGTCTTTTAAAAGTTTCTCTCATGTCTTCTTAGTAGAAAACGAGTGTTTTTTATAATTACACTTCATAGATAACACGAGAACAAATAAGAAGAGACGGTAACGAAGACAAATATATCTTGACTACTATTAGCCACCTGACATTGACTTACCACCTAAGATTCCTTGACTTTGAGAGCTGGAAATTTGATTTTACTAGTAAATATTGATTGATAAGGCTAATTCAACCTCATTTTCAGAGGTATTTATATATAAAACTGACCAGCTTTTTCCAATACGGATTTGATTGAGATAACTTAGTACAGTACATTTAGTCTCACACAGCTTGTTAACCTGACATTTTTTTCAGCATTGTGAAGTCAAATTTGATATCAGAATGCCAATAATTGTGGCAAAATTGAAGTCTGGTCATGATTATAAACATATGCTTCAATTTACCACATATATCGCCATCTTGATGCCAAATCTGACGGCAAAAAGCTGAAATATGTCAGAATATAAGCTTCTACCCGATGCAGAAATGGTGTGCGCGCACAATTTCAAATTCATTGTTTTTCAAGCTAGTCTCATTTAGCTGAAACTTTGAAAACTGAAATGGTTCATTTTTCAATTCATATTTTTATTATTAGTTTTCGTTCGTTCAAATACCTTTGCCTGGCTAACCATTCCATGTGAATTTAATTATAGAAGTTTAATTATGGGGGCATTTCTTAAAATCAGAGATATGTACCGTCACCATTTTATATTCCTACAGCATTTTATGCTGTATATAAATGTGCTGCACCCTCATATTTTATAGATTTGCTTACTTTACATTTTTAATTATATAGCTTTTATTTCAATTGCATTTTTTAGGCTGAGCCTAATAACTGGATATACAGCAAAATCCTGAATTATTAAGAACTGAAATTCTAAGTAACTTCAAATTCACTTCTTTAATTCAAGACTATTAAAAGTTATATCTACTTGATTTGGTGCCATTTTCACTTGACATGATATTTCCAAAGAAAAACTAAACTTTATTTTACATTAAATTACAAGTAATCCTATAGCCTTTTTTAAAACAAAAGCAATTAATTACACCAAGACACACACAGTTTCCCCAAAAGCAGACAAGTTACTCAGATGCCTTCGGGGTGGAACAAGCGTGCCTTGAGGCACTCCCCCCTCCCCAAAAATGCCACCAATTCGTCTCATAGGCCTAAAGACACCATTCAATGTAAGTGATTGAGTCGGGTAAATGGGCAAGAGACGTGCAAAGCTAATGTCCTCCTGCCCTGAGTTCTTCCTCCCCCAGCAGGACAGCAGGTCAGACTAACGTCAGCCTTCACCGTACACGTGGACCACCAGGCCAAATTTTAGGTTCTGCAAGTCTTAACAAAATTCATCCTATTGCCAGTATAATTTTAGATAGGACTAGGCCTAATGATGCAATCAAGGTCTAAACAGGTTCATTTACAAGTAAGTTGGTAGAATAACCTTTCAATGATATGGAATTTGGGAGAGGATTGGATAAAACCAGTGATTAGGGATAGGATTAGACCTACCTAACTAGCAATTAAGGATAGGACTAGTCCTAACTAGTAATTATGTAATCAAGGACAAAACTTACGATCATTACCAGGTAATTTGGTAGAATGACCTTTCAATAATGTGGAATTTGGGCAAGAAGTCGTCCTCTTGAAGAGGTAATCCCCTAATTTGTGAGAAATAATCATCCCGTTACCTTATTATCAGGGGATAATCTGCTTCATTAACACGTAATTAGGGAGCCAAAGTTTACCTCATTAACAGGTAACTATGGAGGGATGTCCAGGATTTGATTGGAACATTCCTTCGGATGTTTTGAAGTTAGGATTCCATCTCAAATCTTGCAGCTTCCAGGTTTAACAAGACTAGGAAGACCAGTTTTCTATTGATCACCAGAACAGGACTGAACATTAAAAAGAATTCGCTTTATATACCTGACCGAATAACTGACAAAAATTCGTTTTTGTCTTGCTTATCAGAATAAGGCCGTGTCAAAAAATAACCTAGAAATAAAAGTTGCTGTTTAATATTGCACGTGAATATATTACAATTGTTTCGCATACTATAACATTGCAAGAATTGGCAGCTTTGTATTGATCGTCAGTACTACAGAGCTACCAGAACAATTGCCATTGCTGTTTCATCTTGGACCATTTTATGGAAGATCTGTCATAGCTCCAGTCACGCCTAATGGGTACTGGGTAGGAAAAGCTTCATGGAAAGAACCAAACTGCTCGTTTCAGTCATATTTTTTACTTAATTATTTTTTGTCGAGTCTGAAGATACTGAATCTTGGTCTTTTATCTTATTTTTGGCGAAATGGTAATCTTTCACATCCAGAATTTCCAAGAGAATACTAAATGTCTATTCTTGAGTCTCATCAGAAAAGAAAAATAGTCCGTAATCGATGGCTTCTGTGCCTAAAAATAAAATAAATAAATAAATAAATAAATAAATAAATATATATATATATATATATATATATATATATATATATTATATATATAGATATATATATATTATATGATATATATATAATATATATAGTATCACACTTTCTTGGTACATAAAAAAAAACTCTCATCTGACACACTTTGTGGACAAGGATCTCAATCCAGCTGACTCTTTCTATACAAAAATCGCACTCTAGATAAAACAAGAAGATTTTCATAGGCAGAAAGATGATGAAGGTCTATCAATCAAGTGATAAAAATCACAAGCATTTTAGGCAAATCTCCACAACTCTGGTTCCTAAACTGACAAACTTGATAGGCCTATTAACACCACTTTCTGGGCAAAATAAACTCTAACTGCCATGCTGACAAACTTGGTAGGCCTATGAACACCAGTTTCTGGGCAGAATCAACTCTGGCTCCCAAACTGACAAACTTGGTAGGCCTATAAACACCAGTTTCTGGGCAGAATCAACTCTGGCTCCCAAACTGACAAACTTGGTAGGCCTATGACACCAGTTTTCTGGCAAATAATTCAACTCTGGCTCCCAAAAACTGACTAAAAATTGGTAGGCCTATAAACACCAGTTTCTGGGCAGAATCAACTCTGGCTCTCAAACTGACAAACTTGGTAGGCCTATAAACACCAGTTTCTGGGCAGAATCAACTCTAGCTCCCAAACTGACAAACTTGGTAGGCCTATAAACACCAGTTTCTGGGCAGAATCAACTCAGGCTCCCAAACTGACAAACTTGGTAGGCCTATGAACACCAGTTTCTGGGCAGAATCAACTCTGGCTCCCAAACTGACAAACTTGGTAGGCCTATGAACACCAGCTTCTAGGCAGAATCAACTCCCAAACCTGGTAGGCTTATAAAGGCCGCTTTCTGGGCAAAATCAACTCTGGATCCAGAGTTGACAATCTTTGCAGGCCTATCAACTCCAATTGCAGGCCTTTAAAACAAAAATCCTCCCAAACCAAGAAAAGTTTTAAGCCAATAAATGAGAACTTTAACAGCATAATAATGTGCAGACCAACAGGTTTTTCAGGAAAACAAAATCACAAGCTGATAATTTCCAGTCAAAACAAAAACCTCTCCTGAATCACCAGACTTCACAAAAAATCTCACTCCAGGCGAAAAAAAAACTACCCAACTAATAACACTTTCCAGGCAAAAAACTTTCAAGAACCAACTCAGTGGACAAAATTCACCTACAGTTAACATATTTCTGGGGAAAAACCTCCCCAATAAAATTTCGTAGGTTGAAAATTAATGGTCTCCTCCAAAGATACTATAAACATTTTAGGAAATACCTCTACCAAACAGATAACCTTGGCAGGCATAAAACTCTTTCAAAATGGCCAAATTTTTGGAGCAAAACTTCCTGAGCATAAAATTCAAAGGTATGGTCAGACATTCTAAGCACGTAAGTGAAGTTAAGAACAACTCTCACACTAATTAGATTTCCTCATTTCCCAAACCAGAAAGTATGCTTCTTCTTAGCACAGGCTTTCTAGTTAAGAACTCAAGGCAAAATAATAGATTTTATAGCCCAGGCACTCACTCGAACACACTTTCTTGCCATAGAGATTCACAAATGACCAAAGTTTCTAGCTATGCAAACCCAAGCTAACAGACTTTCTGCCTAAGATGATACAGACTAGCAAGACTTCTAAGATAAGAATACAATAGTCACTAACAGACTACCAATCAGAATCACAAAGGAACAGAAAATATAACAGAACTTTTAGGCAAAGACCCACAAACCCAGACATCTTGGAAGCCATAGAATTAAAGTTAACAGATTCTGTGAGGGTAAAACCATAAAGGTTAACAGACTTCCTGAAGGAAAACCCCCTCAGACTAACAGCCTGGATTAAGGTAAAATACAACACACACACATTTTAAACAGAAATATGCCACAGCTGACAGACTTACTTTAGAGAGACTCACAAACTGCTGTGTACAACCTAAACCTAAAAGTATTACAAACCAAGAGACCACAGGGAGGCAAAAAATACGAAAAGCAGACTTCCTGAGAGCAGATTATCATGAAGAATCAGACTTTCTTGGACCTATTTTCAGAGACGGACTTTCTTCAAGCGAAAGTATCACACAAATAAGAACTTCCTACTGGCAAACGGGTCACAGCAAACCTCCAGAATGCATAGCATTAAAAGAAACTTACCAAACTTTCAGACAGTGAAATATGAAAGCATCAGACTAAGAGACTTTCCAAAAACCAAAACTATCACAAACTAAGACAGTAGACTTTCTAAAAGCCAAAACTATCATGATGCTGAATCCTGAGAGAGAGAGAGAGAGAGAGAGAGAGAGAGAGAGAGAGAGAGAGAGAGAGAGAGAGAGAGAGAATCTTCAATCATTAATGATGTACAAAGATGCATAAATTCAAGCGAAAGAGTTATGCATTTTCTAACATTATCTCCAACACTCCTGCCTTTGATGAGGAGAGAGAGAGAGAGAGAGAGAGAGAGAGAGAGAGAGAGAGAGAGAGAGAGAGAGAGAGAGAGAGAGAGAGAGAGAGTAAAACTGTTGCACCTGATATTCAGGAGACATCAGTCTAAAACATCTGGAGAGGAGAAGATTCCACTACTGCTCTAGACTCTGTAGCCAAGATGAAACTCTCAGCACACTCCTAATAAAGCAAAACATTACCAAGGTTTCCTGAACACCAAAGTTTACTACTTACAAACTATGAAACCCTTCGATCATTCAATTATTCCAAAACTTAGACTCTCGTGGAATAACACTTTGAATCCAATGAAGAAGGACTTATTTAACCCTAAACTACAAAGCAACATACCTCCTGAACGACATTACTGTCCCAACACTCAGAAAACCTCTTCACAAATCCACTGATATCTATAGAAATGTTAGGTTGCAAATCAATATAAAATCAAAAGACATTCCTAGCTTACATCGTAACCAGTGTATTAAGTTACCCAAGATCAGGCATTAACTGTAAAATCAGCTGATGTTTGAGTGACTTCTCATAGGTACCATGCCTCAACCAACCCAGCCAAGATCCCTTTTGGAGCAATGCAAAAGTTACACACCAGTTGTACATCTAAATATCCACAAAGCAACAAAATAAAATCTCGTATCCAATATCCAAGCACTTCACATCTGGGAAATGGCATCTCTAATTCTACGAGCCAACACAAAGCTCAGTAAACGTATACAACACTTTCTCTGTCTAAAAAAAACTTATAAGGAAACATTTCAGCATCTGAAGCCCACTAAACCATTACAAACTGACGTAAACATTTAAGAAATTGGCATTAAAATATGCTGCAGTTTCTGCAAGGCAACGACTTAGTTTCTCCATAGCACGAGTCATCTGAACCTTATTACCAAACTATTCATGGGATTACTTTCTATATACATTAAGCCTTACATTATACAGGTAGCCTAATGACTTGTTTCCTCATCTAACTAAATGACAGGGAAACCTATTGTTTTTAATCTTATTATCTCTCACAGCCTCAGAATCTTAGCATGAACTTATGGTGAGGTATTTGGTGAAAGTACTAGGCCTATAATAGCCTTTCTAGTATATCAAGAGCCACATTATTACACATTAACCTTTTTGCAAAGGCTTCAATAAACAGTCCTCTAAAATTAACACTCACAAACACCCGAGACTTTTCTAATTAGCTGACGATGTTATGAAATTTCTTAAGGTTTCTCACACAGACTTTCAAACATGGCCATCGTGGTATTTTATCCCTTCTTTTATTTAAAGTACACGAATGAAATGCCAAGGCTAAGACGAGAAGGCGTTTGAGCCCCAAGCTGGTACCACCTTTTGGAACGACAGCATGTGTCAGACATATAATCAGTAGTTTTGTCATAAACGTGACCAATAGGATGAGTTTTAACTTTCAAAATGTTCTTAAAAACTTACTTTAAAGGGTTTTAACATGACTTTTAACTTTATGTCTTGAGTAGACTTGCTTTACATATAAGAAAACTTCTAACTTTTGTACCTTGGAACTTTATATCTTCTAGAATTACTTTTAAACTTTCAAGACGACTTTTAACTTTGAGTTTAAAAACTTCACAGTACACCAAATACATTTAAAAATAACCTTGTAGGAAAAATGTCATATAAAGTAATAAAAACCTAATGATAACAAAAATACACATATTCCACAGTCTTTATGAGACTTAACACAACGCAAATTATGTAACAAGATGCGAGAGAAAATCTTACAAGAAATTTAGTGAAAACAGAAAACAGGTTGACAAATGTAGTATATAAATCGTAGATTTTCATAACAAATTTTTCATAGCTTTCTCAATTAATATCTAGAAGTAAAATATTTTCAGCTCTCAAAGTCAAGGATTCTGTCTGGTACTAAGTCAAGGCCAAAATGGCTAATACAATCGAGATGTATATTTATCTTCGTCACCATCTTTCATTAGTTGTTTTCCTGCTTTCTATGAGGTGTAATTATTCAAAAAACGTTCATTTTCTAATAAGAAGACATGAGAAGAACTCTACAAGACTAGAAATCTCAACTGAAACGGAAAACAGAATGCCAAAATGAACATTTACACCAGAAGATATTACGAGTCATCCATAGAGGAACTGGACTTTGGAATTTTTTTGTGGGTGGGCCATTACACTTCAGGACGAAATTCTGGTTGTTTAAGGATACAGGTTCTCACGCAATGTTTCACAAGACACTACAAATCAACCAAAACATCTACCTAAGTACGAAACTACAGCCATGAGAGAGAACGTGAGGGAGTCTAGGCTTGTCTTGCTGGTATAAAGCCTCGCCACGCCCACCTTAGGCTTAACTGTACTTAACACCATTCTTTGACATTTGGGGGTCTAACATGTCTTCCCTAATGACATATAAAACTGACAAACATATTTAAAAGCATGAAGGAAGTATATACGATACTTCTTCCCAACTGGCCAGCCGTCAGTTTAGAAAACTTAACTATTATAAAAAGCCCTTTTTTGGGTCGGCTTCAAAGTTGGTAACCGACTGGTTTCATTACCTCCAGCTGAGGGGGGCTCTCCCCCCCGCCCCCGCCCCTCGGGGCACTGCAATGCTGGCACTCAGAGCCTTTATTTTTAAATATTTCCATTTTTGTGTACATTAATGTATATACATACATACATACACACACACTATATATATATATATATATATATATATATATATATAGATATATACATAATATCTATATATATATATATATATATATATATATATATATATATATATATATATATATATATATATATATATAATATATATATATATATATAATATATATATATATATATATATATATATATATATATATCATTATATATATATATATATATATATATATATATATATATATATATATATATATATATATATATTATATTATATTATATATATTATATTATTATATATATATATATATATATTATTATATATATATATATATATATAAGAAAATACGCCAAAATGGACAGCAAAATGCTCCAACTCTCACTTCGTACACAGTGCTAAAGAAAGGTTTCCCTTCTCAAATAATAAGGTAAATACGAAACTTCTAACTAAATCGCATTAATAAAACATGACAAAAAACAACAGAATTCACTTGAATTCAGGCGCTAAAGCAAATATTACACAACCAAAGATCGACTACCTGTTTCATACCCTCATCTAAGATCGTAATATCTGTGATTCTGGACAAATTGAACACATAAATGTTTTTGTTGTGTGTTTAGAGTGAGTATTTAATGTGATCAAAGGAAGCTTTTAAGTGTGAGAATGTGAGGAAGTGTGAGGTATTTAATCCCTGTCTAGAAGTAATGGGAAAAGCACCTTGATGTTTGTAGTGTGAAATTAAGCTTTAAAAAGAGAGAGAGAGAGAGAGAGAGAGAGAGAGAGAGAGAGAGAGAGAGAGTGAATTCAAGTGTGAAAGTGTGAAACTAAGCTTTAAAAAACCATGTGGAGAGAGAGAGAGAGAGAGAGAGAGAGAGAGAGAGAGATCAAGTGTGAAAATGTGAAATTAAGCTTTAAAAAAACCATGTGGAGGAGAGAGAGAGAGAGAGAGAGAGAGAGAAAGTGTGAAACTAAGCTTTAAAAAACCATGTGGAGAGAGAGAGAGAGAGAGAGAGAGAGAGAGAGAGAGAGAGAGAGAGAGAGAATGCAGAAATTGGTCAACAAAATTGTGAAGGGTTTATTATAGTATGAAAAGTGGAAAATAGCAATTCAGCAGCTTACAAGTTGTGCTGTGCTGCAAAGCTGCAAATCTGCAAAGTGTTCTTACGTAACAGCTTTAACAGCAGACCGAAAAGATGCCCCTGAATGTATAGTATAGGATTTGAACTTGACAGGAAAAAAAAAAAGGTTTAGACAGACTGGAAGGTTGAGATCAAGAAATAAGAACAATGTCTAAGTTACTTACTCCATCAATATACAATAACATCTGGTTCCTATATTCAGACTTTTCTGGGACGGCTAAAGTATTTTTAGTAGTTTTTAATCTTATTTCGCTTCATTAGGACCTACCAGAAGTAATTCATACTCCTAGGTAAATGAAGCCTTATACAGTACTTGGTGAGAACTGAGCAGAAAGATGAAACACAGTTTCTGTACAAAATCAATTTACAATTTGGTATGACAATAATTTTCCCATTATTCAAAATTTAAAGTTAATTCTTAACAATAACAGTTACATCTTTAACATTAACAGTTAAATCTTCAACTATAAACTCAATGGGAACTCTATGCAATAATTCAACAATTAAAAACCATTATACCTTAACCAAAAGTTCTCCATATGTCAAGACACTGTTGCACTTATTCTAAAACTGACTAGACCTATAACTCAAAAATAATTGCATTTCTCAAATGTTTTCTGTTAAGAGTCACAAGCAACTTAAGATGTACCCTCTTGCAATATAACTACAGGCAATTTCAGAATTGATTTGGGTCCTAAGCTTAAGATAGAGCTCTTCTCTTAACATTTAATTTCTGATAACCATTCTTCAGGCTAAGTCTACGTGTAACAAAACTCCCTGATCCCTGTAGTTCCTTCCACTTTGCTGCTCAACCTCTTCAACCTAACCACTCCAATTTACAGTGTTCATGGAAACTCAGTCCCTCTGAGAGAACCTTGCAAGGAAACAGTAACAAATATTCAATTAAATAGCAAATATCCCAATAGCTATGAGTCTACTAAGGAAGGAATTGATCTTATATGTCAAATGTTTCGAATATACTAAGATTCCTTGAGAAAAATAAACGACTAGTTCTCAAGGCAGGTGATTTTAATCTTCCAAGAAAGTTTATCTATCAATGTAACATGAAGTCGAATAAACTGTTCACATAAGTGAAAATGCTTATTCATTCATATGTCAAATTTAGCCTTAGTCAAACTACTCCCTTTCAGAGACTACTTTCGAATGACATTCCTATACCTAAGGCACCTTTCTTAACAATACCTAATCTCATTTAAGGTAACACTTTGAATTTGAGTCTACTTACAGGTTCATCTACCTATGATATTTTCAGAAAAACCAAACTATCCACAAGTAATGCATTCAATATGACTGAATCATTTACCCAAAATACCATTTTTTTTTATTATTATTATTATTATTATTATTATTATTTTTTTTTTTTTTTTTTTTTTGCTCTATCACAGTCCTCCAATTCGACTGGGTGGTATTTATTGTGTGGGGTTCCGGGTTGCACCCTGCCTCCTTAGGAGTCCATCACTTTTCTTACTATGTGTGCCGTTTCTAAGATCACACTCTTCTGCATGAGTCCCGGAGCTACTTCAGCGTCTAGTTTTTCTAGATTCCTTTTCAGGGATCTTGGGATCGTGCCTAGTGCTCCTATGATTATGGGTACGATTTCCACTGGCATATCCCATATCCTTCTTATTTCTATTTTCAGATCTTGATACTTATCCATTTTTTCCCTTTCTTTCTCTTCAACTCTGGTGTCCCATGGTATTGCGATATCAATGAGTGATACTTTCTTCTTGACTTTGTCAATCAACGTCACGTCTGGTCTATTTGCACGTATCACCCTATCCGTTCTGATACCATAGTCCCAGAGGATCTTTGCCTGATCGTTTTCTATCACTCCCTCAGGTTGGTGCTCGTACCACTTATTACTGCAAGGTAGCTGATGTTTCTTGCACAGGCTCCGGTGGAGGGCTCTTGCCACTTAATCATGACTCTTTTTGTACTGGTTCTGTGCAAGTGCCAGACATTCGCTTGCTATGTGGTTTATGGTTTCATTTTTCGTATTGCACTTCCTACATATGGGAGTGATGTTATTTCCGTCTATCGTTCTTTGAACATATCTGGTTCTTAGGGCCTGATCTTGTGCCGCTGTGATCATTCCTTCAGTTTCCTTCTTTAGCTCTCCCCTCTGTAGCCATTGCCATGTGTCATCGCTGGCTAGTTCTTTAGTCTGTCTCATGTATTGTCCGTGCATTGATTTGTTGTGCCAGTCCTCTGTTCTGTCTGTCATTCTCCTGTCTCTGTATCATGGGTCTTCGATTATTATTATTATTATTATTATTATTATTATTATGATTATTATTATTTTATTATTTATTATTATTATTATTATTAACAGTATTGCAAATGGCCCTTAAAGCAACAGTGAAATTCAGAGTTCATTTATTCAATAATTTATCTATGATACATTTTGACAACAATGCAAGATTGCCCTCAAAGAAGACAATTTGGAACCTCCCCATACCAACCTCAGTGTCTTGAAATATGCAGAGATGCCATGATGATAATGCCCTTGATACAATACTCTCCAACATTTACACCATTAACCTTTAAGTGGTGTATGTTTCATGTTAAACAAGAAGCATTATTGTCATGGCAAGCTTTGTACAGAATTCAGTGTTTTGTTTAATTGCTTGGTAAGAATGAAAAGTTCTTTATACTTTTTTTTGAGATAAAACTGAAATATCTCCTGTCTTAACATTTCAATCATGTCAGTGCTTCAGGATAAGTTCTATTTCTCTTGTATTCAGCAGAGCCTTTCAGTAACCAAAGTTTCAAAGTCTAAGAACCAACAATTACATAAGATTACAATAACGCAAGAGTTTGGAACTATTCCCAATTTTCTAAAGGAAATCTGATCTAAATCACTAAAGAAACAAACTATGGACAAAACTTTCAAAAATGTATATGAGCAGCTTAATTCCAAGTTCCCACTGCTATAGAAGTTAGTTTAGCAATATCTATAGTAAGCTTTGCTGAGGATATATATATCAGGAATAATTAGCCTTGAATGTTATCTATTCTATAAAGGCCAATACCTGAAAAGTCTGACTCCACACAGCTATTCCTAACTATACTGACCAACACGAAGATATTCCATTAAGTCAGTCAGTCCTGTTGTTTGCAACTATTGAACTTTTTTTGCTATTGATAGTTTTTGTTGAAGGCCAGGGAATGACAGAAAATCATCATTACATCCTACCATTAATCTGAAGTGACCTTCCTACATAGGCAAGCGTGCAGATCACAACTGGACGAAGATGTATTCTGTGAAATAGTCAATTATTTGACTGTAGTATTAAACTAAGTTGATGGAAAGCAATTCTTTAACATATGTGACTTCCCGATATAGAATAGTCACAAAGTAGCCATGGCTGCCTAATAGCTGTTATTTCACTAACAAGAAATTTATGTTTAAAATTATGGAGCCTGAAACATCCGTAACTGCCTGATAGATGATGGTCAACTAATGGGAAAACAGGTAAAAACTATGCAACCTGAAATGAATGACTACGCTCCTTGGCAGCTAATGTTAACACTGCTGAGACATTCAAGTGAACACTTGGTATTTTAAGGCAACTTTTGAACTGATATGTCAATTATATATTTACATTAATAAATAAAGGCTAGTTATCCTGAAACCAACCGAGATTATTTTATGGTTAATTTGAAACTATTATTAATCTTATGTAAATAAAAAGTACGTACCCTGAAAGTTTGCAGATTGCTAATACTTCACAAGAAAATTGAATGTCCTACGTATCCAGACACACTGAGCTACTTTTGATTGATATCACACAGACACTAGATCCCTGATCAAGCAAAACTATGTATCCTGAAACACACAGAACTACCGTACTTGATAGCTAATATTAAACATACAGATAATTTATTTTTTAAAAAGCTATGTACGTATCCTAAAACTGATTGAACTTATAGTCATCTTAAACTGGTAAGAAATGGAAACAAATGTCCTGACGAATGTAAACAAAACTTCGGGTTTAGGAAACGAAGTCATTTGACTATTACTCATATTAATCAAATAATATCTGGAAACACCATTAACTGTCACATTCTGAGCTTCAGTTACGATGAAATGTGTATATATTCGTGTAATTGTCATAGTATCCGTTCACATTGTAAACACTTTCGCTAAAGAACTTTGGGTAGCAGCATATTACAATAAATTTATGAATAATATTGATTTATATAGCAAATTATGCATATTGCTATCGTAAAATATGGATATATATCACAATTTCTGCTGCTGCTGACCTCTCACTGATAATCTGAACTGTGGCTCTTACTGAGGGTATCTCTCTGTGACTAACTGGTGTCTCTCTTTTACGATCTCTGCGGCTGCTGCTACGACCGTCGTATTTATACGGCACTCTGGGGGGCGGAGCCTACGGCGAGTGTCACAGGCTCCCGAGATTACTAGAATTTCTTAGAAGACTCTCGACGGAATATTGCATCATATTTCGCTGCGTTTCACCCGACACTTAGGCACGTGTTGCGCTCCACAACACGCCCGACGAATCCAGAACAGGCGCCTCCAGCACGGGCGCGAATGCCTCCTTGTTGCAGAACTTCTCGATGATGCGTTTTCCTTTCCTTTATCTTTCTTTGCTATGAAGCAATTACCATCACAGTCCTGGAGCTACTTCAGCCTCTAGTTTTTCTAGATTCCTTTTCAGTGATCTTGGGATCGTGCCTAGTGCTCCTATGATTATGGGTACGATTTCCACTGGCATATCCCATATCCTTCTTATTTCTATTTTCAGATCTTGATACTTATCCATTTTTTCCCTCTCTCTCTCTTCAACTCTGGTGTCCATGGTATTGCGACATCAATGAGTGATACTTTCTTCTTGACTTTGTCAATCAACGTCACGTCTGGTCTATTTGCATGTATCACCCTATCCGTTTTGATGCCATAGTCCCAGAGGATCTTTGCCTGATCGTTTTCTATCACTCCTTCAGGTTGGTGCTCGTACCACTTATTACTGCAAGGTAGCTGATGTTTCTTGCACAGGCTCCGGTGGAGGGCTTTTGCCACTGAATCATGCCTCTTTTTGTACTGGTTCTGTGCAAGTGCCGGGCATTCGCTTGCTATGTGGTTTATGGTTTCATTTTTCGTATTGCACTTCCTACATATGGGAGAGATGTTATTTCCGCCTATCGTTCTTTGAACATATCTGGTTCTTAGGGCCTGATCTTGTGCCGCTGTTATCATTCAGCGGCACAAGATCAGGCCCTAAGAACCAGATATGTTCAAAGAACGATAGACGGAAATAACATCTCTCCCATATGTAGGAAGTGCAATCAATATTATTATCATTATTATTAGTTATTATTATTATTATTATTATTTATTAGTTATTATATTTGAGCCTGGCTGTTACGTTTCAACCCATTTCAACATTATCCTTCATGTGGCAAAATTTTTCAGTACTAACATTGTCCCACCTCTCTCTAGTTTGTCATAATCCAAACACTCCTCTGGTTAGCTCAGTTAACCTCAAAGTCTCTTTAAAAAACAAACCATTTCCTATAATAAAGTAACATAGAATTGACCAATAACCATTTGAGAATTGCAGAGAAAACTTAAGCTAGTCAGAACTTCAAAATTCCATAGTACCAAGATGCTCTATGCAAAAGTTGCGAATTGCTGAAATGAAAGCAATCTTTCAGTATTGATTGCATATGAGGAAAAGCATTTTCCCAAAATTGTAAGGCTTGAATGTTAATGTTATATTACCCCACAGACCTTGTTTTACCTCGTAAAGGGCATCACTCATGTTTTTGACCAACAGTCCTAACAATCAGATTGTCAACATTCGATCATGGCGTACTATTTTAAAAGCTAGGAGTGTTTTATACCAGCAATACCAATACGTCCTTTGTTGTGGAAGTATTTTGTCCAGATATTTATAACGAAGTTAAAGAATGTGTTAAAAACTCGTAATACAATTGAAACACTTAGAAATCTGACTTAACTGTTACAAAACTTAGAAATCTGACTTAACTGTGCATGACTAACATACACCTTGTAAGTTCTCAACTAATTAAATTTTCATTGCAATAATTCCTTACCCGAGAATTAGACCCATAAATCACGAAAGCAATACCACTTAAGATTAATTCAATATTCGGCTCTATTTTTCTCTTCAAGAAATCTTTTTACAAAACCAACATTTGGCTGGAATGAAGGAGACTAAAATGACAGACTATTTATCCTCCAGCTCCATCTAAAAAGCTTCGAGAATTCTTGCAGCAGATCAAGTGTTCATTATCATGATACACTGGCCTCCATTACCAAGAATTAGACTAATGTACAAATAAGTAAGTATACTAGCTTTCATTATTCATATCTATAGTTACACTGTATAGTTACACTGTTATCAGGTCAAAAAAAGTGGTATATACAAATTCGTTACCAATAAGGAGTTAAGTGGCCACACGATTGTCTTAAGGAAATCGAGACTACGAAATATGTTGTCGTGGACGTCATCAGTTGTCCGTAATGCCCGCAGAGAGACAGACAGACCTGATAAATAAATTAATCGTTAGTCTGATTTTAGTTCAATCGAACTTAAACCACAGCAGAGGGATTCTCTAATCCCTCCGCCGTGGTTTAAGTATTTGTTAGTTAATTGTCTCGACAAATAATAGAAGAAAAGTGCCTCTTAATTAATGAAACAGATATAGCCAACGGGTCACATACGCTGACTATACGGCATTGTGTGACACGTGCAAACACAACAGTTAATATTATACGAAAGGCTTAATTCAGGAAGCTTTTGGTTTCGTGTCCATTTTATGCGAATACTTGACTAACTGTATGCAAATGAATAGGTAATATTATAAACAAACCAGACGCATGCGATAAATACCATTCAGTATCAAACCAAGAATCTGATCATGAATTGCAAAAAGTTCATAATATTTGTACTGTGCAATTGCTAAGTGGAGTAGACTGTTTGACAGAATCATTGTAGATTTTTATAACAGGCTATACATCTAAAAAAGAAGAAAAAAATAACCCTATTAAGTATGGAATTCCTGATCGTAGTAACGCCTGTATAATTTAACATGACACCTCTGGTGAAAAGTTGAGACTTAAGTTCCAGGCAAATGATATATTAACCTTGTCCTCAGGGTTCGTACTTTTACATAGGAACTTCATATAACAAGGTCTACAGGTACCTATATAACAAGGTCTATAGATACCTATATAACAAGGTCTGTAGATACCTGTAGATTCGGTTTTTAATATCTCCAGCAGAGTAGGTGTTTATGACAAAAGTTATTTGCGTTAATTTTACAAATGATCAATATTTTAGCACAGGAGTCGACCCCTTGTGTCATCGACAGATTAATGGGCCTCTTTTAAATCAAAGTAAAAGCATAAAACAACTTACACAGTTCAACTGTCGACGCCAATTTACTACACATTTTGACGTTGAATCGTTCCCTGGATCTTCCATCTATGTCGTTTTCAGTAAATCCACAAAGTCAGTTTGATGTAGCTACACTAACAATTTAAACACTAAAACAGATTCTTCAAATATTTACGATTTTTTTAAGAATCAAAAGCGTCACATTGCATCGTTATAGAAATAAAAACTTATCCACAACCAAACTGAAGTTGACAAACGAACCAGACGCCAAAATTAACAGATTATTCAGTTTCCTATTACTTTATTTGCTTCTTAATTTAGATATTACTTTCATCATCCATAACAATTTCTTGACTCAGCTATAATAATGATATTTTAACCTACCGTGTTCATTTTGCAAACAAGAACTACCTAAGCTATTGTATTTAATTGACTGCATTCGCTATCCTAATTTACTCTTAGACTTACAAACAATAAAAGGTACTGATAAAAATAAGTCTTGGCCAAATGGTTCGTAAAAACCGCTTACTTCAGAGTTCAATTAATTTCAAAATTCAAAATACGTTCGTAGTAATAGACCACGTAAAAAATGGAGCTTTACTGAGGAACATTCTTAATTCTCTGCTATATCATCTATCAATGGCTCTATATAAATGAAGAGATACTACGCCTTTTTTTCGGTTTTATACAGTAACTTAAATTACTTGACCCTGGCGAACTGTGAGCTGTACTTAATCGTCTTCATGGATGTAGTACTGAAACGATTTGGATCATCGGAATGGCTGCAGTAGAACCTGAAGAGTATTATTGTCTGTAACAAAAATTTTCTTCATTAGATACTTATTATGGAAAACAGGAGACTCGATACGTCTAATATTCAATGATGAATATATACGTCTCTCATTATTAGAGAAACAGGACTAAATGTTCCTTTGAAGTTGCTATGAGGCGATGATAATCTCTCTGTGTGGTTTGTTATAATTAAAGAACTGAGCTGTTCTTAAGAATGACCTCAATACCTGCTCTTAAATGTTTCTTGTTCCCGTCCTGTGGTATTGAATACAATTTGAATTGACTGCATGTTCAGGATTCTGGACAAACTGACAAATTCCGTCATAGTTTCTCAAATCAATCTTAACCTCCCAGTGTCGAGATGTGACAGGGTTTATTTCATCTAAATTTCACAGAACAGGACTGACGAAGGAATGTATACAAACACGAGGACACAAACAGTTTAATCACTTCAGAAAATGAAGGTTATTTCTCTCTTCCAGTCATCACCAGTTTCTCCAAAAACTCACAGCCTACTATACCAACGAGTTGTTCCAGTCCAGTCAAACCTCATTCCCAGCCTATTCCAAAGGATTTCTCAATGTACTGCATTCACCAATTTAAATCAAGTTGACCTGAGCAAGAGATCAGTCACTTTTGAAGACCTTTCCATAATTATAGAAAATGATTATTCGGGACGTCCCGTGCAAATCAGTGAGACAGTGATGTTGTTATCTGTACCTCGAAGGAGGCGGCGATGTCCTTGGCATTAGGCCTATGTCGATTTACTAAAGGTTTATTCTCCGACTAAACTAACAACCAGGTTATGACAACAAATGGCCTTCTACTTTCTGCCAGACATAAGGCTTAAGTTCTGAATAATAATAATAATAATAATAATAATAATAATAATAATAATAATAATAATAATAATAATAATAATAATAATAATAATAAATGTGGCGCCGTGGTAAAGTGGGTTAGGCTGTCAATTGACTGGTTATGTCCAACGAGTGGGGATTCCGGAATACTAATTGTTCTGAATATTCCCACTCACTGGACATAATCAGTTCTCCAAGGAATCCTCAAGAA
>NC_087214.1:12078290-12115790 GCF_015104395.2 Macrobrachium nipponense | reverse complement strand
AATATATATAGAGAGATATATATTTATATATATATATATTTATATATATATATATTTATAAAATTATATAATTACATATATATACATAAGAAATATACTTTAGATAGAAAATATATATATTATAAGATATATATTATAATATATTTAATATACATATATATATTATATATAGATAGATATATATAGATACAGATATATATAGTATATATATATATATAAAACATAATATATCATACATATATAAATTTTTCAATATATTATTATATATATAATATAAATACTATTCTAGTATATATATATACATATATATATACAATATATCATATATATATATATATAAATATTATATATACATATGTATACAATATAAATATATATATACATAATAATATAACTATTATAAATATATAAATAAATAAAATATATATATAATAATATATAATAATATAATATATACATATATAGCTATATATATATATATATATATGTATAAAATAATTAACATCCTATACATACATATATATCATATATATATATATTAGACATCCATACATAATATATATATATCTATATAATATATATATATAATATACCTAATATATATAATATTATATATATATATATATAATATATATATATATACATATATAATATATAATAAAATATCTATAATATAATATATATATATATATATATATATATATATATATATATATATTTTATAGATATGCATACATACATACATACATACATACATACATACATACATATATATATATATATATATATATATATATATATATATATATATATATATATATATATATATATATATATATATATATATATATATATATATATATATATATCGATATATATATCTATGTATATATATGTATATGTTACAAACCTCTGGGGCTCTAGTACAGGTTCTTAAGTACTTTATTTTACTAGGATCGTAGACAGTATATGCAACCCATGTTGGCAAGGAAAGCAGGCACAAAAACACTCCAGAATAACTTAACAGTTATTTATTACAAAACAGAAATAAACTTAAATCAGCCTTGCGGGTTTAAGTAAAATACATACAGCAAAACAGCTTAAAGCAAAGAGGACTAAATACCAGGTCCTCAACGAGCCACAAGGCACCCTACAGCTAAACATCTAAACCCTAACCGAAATGCAGAGGAGAATAAATATTTCATAAATCATTGAGGATCCAAATATATGCCGGCCAAAACTATCCTAAATAACAAAAGGCTGAAGGAAGTGGAAGATATCAAAACAAGGAAAACCTTAAATTTACCTACCTAGCCATACAACTAAAGATATGGAAATATTATCCACCAATAAACAATAACAATAATGGCAACAATAAGCTTATATATAAACAAGTAAAAATAAAAACTATGACTAACAGTAATATTGTTTACGTCATATATAATTATATTTATTCTTGTACTTGCACGTACACTGGACAGTTCTAATCCTTACGTCGGGGATGAACAACTGAAGACGGTCGAACTAGGAGTCCAGCTAGCAAGCACCCAAACTGCTACTAAAGGGATGGACATGATCGCCAGGACAAAAGGGGTATAAGGCCTCCTCGAAGGAATAACAGCTATACTGCCTTACCTGGCGATTGCTCTACGTATCTCCTTACGAGCCAGCGCTCACACACATCCCCGAAGAAATGCAGAAGGACGAAGGCAGAAGGGTGGCAGGTGAATCCGTAATCAGTACCGGGATCCAGCGACGGTACCAATATCCGTGGGCTCCTCGGACGGGAATAAGAGGTAATACGAGAAGTCGCAAATAGCATACGCTTCTGCGAAACCCCGTAAAGCGGACACTATGGTCGCAAGTGAACGAAGAGCCGTGATCTACAGCACCAGAGTCGCAGGTGACTAAGGCACCTACGAACGGTCGTGAGGAAAGATTCCAACAGCGCCGTTTCCAAAATAAACTGCCAAAAGGTCGTCTCCTCCAATAATCCACAAAAGGCTGCTCAAGGGGATGGTCTTGACAAGGAGCGTTCCAAAGCCCGAACTTCCGCGGGCAGACCATCAACGTTTCACAGTACCGTCTACCGAACCATCCACCGGTAACCTCAAAAACAAATCACAAAAAAACAATCGTTTAGAACGCATAGTTTCACAGAAATAAACAACGGGAGGAGGAGGATGGCCGCTTCAATAACACAAAAACAAACTCTTAACATTAAACTAACAAGCATTTGGTCTGCTTAAGCAAAAGAACTTAAACAGGAAAACAAGGCTGATTTAAACTTGATAAATAAAAACAAAAACTACCGTTAATTTAATTTTAGTTCCTTCCCCCTAAATTTAAAAAAAAAAATTAATTACATTTATGATATATACTATATAATATAATCTATATATATATATATATATATATATATATGTTTTTTTAAATATATATATTATATTCGATATATATATATATATATACAAAAATTAGGCTATATAGGAAATAATTTGGTGTGTGAAATTAATAATTAAATGTTTCTAAATATATATTATATATATATATTAGATTATATATACGTAATATATTCTATCTATATATGTATAAAAAATATATATTATATAGGATAAATATATATATATATTATTATATAGATATATACGTATTCCTAAATCTCTATATATATATATATATTATATTATATATATATATGGAAATATATATATAGATATAGTCTAAATTAGATTATATACGTATATATCTATATATATATAATCCTATATATATATAATATCTTGGTATAATATATTTATATATATATATATATATATTATATATATATATACATATATTTCCCATATATTGATACATAATTCTTAATATATATATATTTATATATATTATATATATTATATATATATATATATATATATATGTATATTTTATTTATATATATATATATAATAATATATATATATATATATAATTATATATTTGGTAATCTATATGTAGTTATATATTATATATATATATATATATATATATATATATATATATATATATATACATATATTCTATGCCACCCACACACACACACATATATATATATATATATTATATATATATATATATATATATATATATATATATAGGTTATAGATATACAAGGAAATATATATATATATGTAGGATATATATATACCATATATATATATATATATAATATATATATTATATTATTATATATATATATATATATATATTATATATATATATATACAACAACACTCCATAAAATATATATATATATATTAATATATATATATATATACATTAATATATATACAATATATTATTAATTATATACAAAATACATAATAAATATTAAATCTATTATATATTATATATATATATATATATATACGATATATATCCATTGTATACATATGGGTTTTAATATGTAAAATATATATATATATATATATCTAAAATATATCTATATAGATGTATATATCTTAAATTAGTAATATATATGTATATATATATATATAGGTATATATATATATATACATAAAACATTTTCCATACCATATAATATATATATATATATATAATATATATATATATATATATATAATTGGTTATATATACCCATACAATACGCAGACCCAAAGGACACCCACTACATATATATATATATATATAGATATATATATATATATATATAAATATATGCTTTAAAAAAATCACAGTAAAGGTGCCCGTGACTTCAAATAACCCATAAGCCGAAATGCCACGGAAAATGGATAGTCAGAAATCCAAAGCGCTTTCGTGTTTACTTTCGAATTGTCAAGGACTTTCCTTTTCCAAATTCCTTTTCCAATAATATTTCTCTAAACTTTTATTTTGATTGAAAAGGAATTTGGTTTTTTTGAAACGTTAATCTTATTCCCCATGAATCCACAAAAAATTTGGAGGGTTTTTTGTTAATTACCAAGGGACAAATTACATGGAAATTTCATGAAGTCCAATATCCATATAAATTTAAATTTGAATGCCCAATATGTCATTGTAGTTTAATTTTGTTGGTTCTACACGGGAAGACTGTTACCAAGTTCCGTTATTACAGCCCATTTGGGATTAAGTTATAGAACTGGGTCCAGAATCCTCTAATCCCGAGTTCTCTAATATGAAGAATTCATGCCAAAGAGTTGTAAGGTTACTATCGAAAAGAAACATTTTTCTCTAATTGGCACCGACCAAAACAAACTGCCCATCCTAACTGACCCTTGAGTCATTGTTTTTATTAATACCTTGTCCTTTCCCTAGTTTAAACTCCAACACCCCTACCGTCATCTCCTCTCTCTCTGGCGTGAGGTTTACGTTGTGTGCCAGACCTTACCAGTTTTTTAGTCACCTCAGACTCTTTCCTTCTTTTATGCATAGGGTAGTTTTTTCTTCTCATTCCCTATTTTAGCGTTTCTGATTATTTTTTTAAATTTTATTAATTTTTTTGTTTTAATTTTTAAGTTTTTTAATTTAATTTCTATGTTAATTTTTAGTTTAATTTAATTTTGATTTTCAATTGCAAGACTGATGATGTGTTAGGTGACAACCATGAAACACGTTTCTTTCTTAATAATAAAACAACGTGTAAACATGACTGTCGTCTGATTGGACAACCTCTTCCACTTTAATATTCATGGTTTTCCTGATTGTTGATATATTATATATTATCTATAGTATTATATATAATATTTTTTAAAAATATGATGTATATATATTGGATCTAATTAATAATTAGATATATATATATATATATATATATACATACATGTATATATAATATATAGATATATATATATATAATTATTTAGTATTATTAATATTATATATCTATATATATATATATTATACATACTATAATACATCCATACATTAATATTATAATTATATATATATCTATATCTTATCTTATATCTATCCATACCTATATATACATTATATATAATCTATTATATATATTAATATCTTATATATCTAATATATAATATAATTCTATAAATCCTCTATCTATACATAATATATACCTAAATATATATATATATATATATATATTATATATATATATACATATATATACATATATATGCATAATAATATATATAATTATTATTTATATAAATTAATATTCTATATATATCTATATATCATTATATATTTATTAATATAATATATATATTTTATATTAGATAGATATATATATATATTCATTGTCTATATATGCCAATTCCATCCGATCCTCCACACATACATACGCAGCAACACTTATACCACAATGCACCTCTTTTACTTTTGTCATTATCATTAACACGAACCAACAATTTTATTCTTATTCTTATTATTATTATTATTATTATTATTATTATTATTATTTAGTTTTTTAATTTATTCATTTTTATTATTATTATTATTATTTTATTATTATTATTATTTATTATTATTGAAATTGCTGGCCTCAGCTGTCAATTAATTTTATTATAGGGTTGTCTTCTCTATTTTTCTAATTATTGCTTTGCTCATTGTTGCTTAAACTGGTGAGGCAACGCGCCGCGAATGGTTGACATATCTCAATTAGGTAGAACGCTTGGATTTTATTGGTAAAAATTTGTCAGTCGGGGTAGTTCAAATTTTCGGGTGTATCCCGTAGAGTTTATTACAGGATAAAGAATTGTATGTTAAATTCTATTTTCTTTTCTTATTCTTTCAATTCCTTTCCGGACGTTTCGTCTGATGAAACCTGCAGACATCCTCTTGGGCTGAAGGTTAGGTGAAGGACTGAAGTGAAAAGATTTTGTTTTGGGTTGTTGTTGGAGGCATTAAGCTGGCTTTATGGGCCAGCACGGGCTTTTGAGCTAATGTTCGCAGCCCGTTAGGTCCATTTGAATTGAATTATTTTTTAGGTGCATTGGTGCTTTAAGGTGATATGAGCGATCTTTTTATTTATGGAATTTTCTATGGAATGTGGCAGGGTGGAGTTGGTATGGATTCAAAGGTGAAAGGAAAGGTGCAATAGGCAAGGTTACAAACCCCTTTAAACACTAAAGGTAACCCATTAGTAGAATATCCAAGATCGCTAGTAGCGAAGTCCTGGCGAGTCAGAGATAGCCAGGTAATGAAATCGAAAAATTTATAGTTCGTAGAAAAACAACGGAAAAAAAAAGGGGGCGCAACTCTATGGAGTTCAAGTACCATATTTCACTTTATGATAAAAAAAAGCAGCGAGCGTCGATCGTTTAAGCAATATGGTACGACGAAGGAAAAAACGCAAATATTTATCCAGTTTTAGGAAACTAGGATAACAAAATAAATAAGCGCAGCTTAAGCGGGTCCAAGACTTCAGCTTAAGGCGGTAGTTATGAACAGTTTGAAATATTCGGTCGTTAAGACGTGAGGCGGTGGCCCAGAAAAAACGGAGGGGAAATGGAAGGATTTGTTTAGTAAAAGAAAAAGCAGTTAATGCTATAAACAGCACTTTTTCATGTTAGTTCGGCGATCGTTTATATGTTTTGAGATCTGTATCTAAAATCTTCTAATCAGTATGGTCATCTGGGGAGACTGATCTCTAGGTCCAACAGAGCGTGGGACGCGCTCAGAGAATCAGCTGATGACCACTGCCCACTGTCCGTTATTAAAGATGGCTCTATTTGAAAAAACAAGCCTCAAAGACTCCTCGTAGGTCAGCAGGCAAACTTTCTGATTTGATATTCTCCTACGAGGAAGTTTATCGTTTCCTACGCTTGAAGTTCCTTATTTATTCTTGTTTGCAGGGTCTGAGTTTTCGCTGTTTTGCTTAGCTTACAAACTCCTCAGTTTGGTGTTCCTGCTTCTTTTATGCAAAACAGGAGCTTCACGTCGGTGTCTTCGGTCTGGCCATTTCTTCTTTCAAGCTGCCGTCCTTCTGGTCTTGGGTTCCCTGCGTTCGGCACCGAGCTAGGAACTTCGACGTCTTCGCGATGCAGAGGTTTAGGGGGGTAACCTGAGGGGTTGGGGGAGGTAGGGGGAGGAGGTAAGGGGAGGGGCGGGAGTTTGGCGATAACTGGAGAGGAATGGGGGAGGGGGTGGGGATGTTAGTGCCCGGATTGATGGAGGTTTGGAGGAAGGTTTTGGTGGTTTGTGGTACAGGAGGTAGGTTCGTTTTCTAGGAATCGAACCGCTGGGGTTGTTTGCTGGGAGGTTTTCCTGGTCGGTGATGGTTGCCGAGGGTTCCGTTGCCAGGTGGGTAGGAGGGATGCCCTTCGCCTTCCAAGATCCTCTGCAGTCCTGAACTGGGCATCCCTTAAACCAAGCATGATGTTGCTGGCTGCAGTTAGGGCATCGGGCAACTGTGTGGCCCTTTTGCCTTGTACTTTTTCAAGCACACTTCTGTCTCGTGTTTTGCACTGCACACTCCACAGATGTGTTCTGATTTACATTCGTTTTTGTGATGTCCATACCTCTGACACTTGAAGCATCTCAGAGGCTCTGGTACGAAGGCTTCGGAGTCTCGTAAGTGCCAAGAATCCCAAGGCTGACCCTGGCTGGAATTTGGCCCTTGGAAGGTCGCTTCTATCTTTAGAGTTTCCTGTCCATCTTTTGTAGTACATCTCTTGGCTTCCATGATGTTGGGAACCTCGAGGACTCTTTCAATAGTGATGTATTTGGGTGGACTTTTGCATCTCATACCCCTTGCTTATTTTTGAAGCAGGATCAAAGTAGGTGGCACAGGTTGTCTTTTCTTCAGTGATGTTCAGCAAGCTTTTTCTTGGTTCCTTGGGCGGAAGTAAATTCTGAATTTCTCCCCTTAAATTCGGATCGGGCTATGAGGTTGGTGGGCTTTCCTGGATATTTTTTCTCAAGGCCCTAATATGCGGCATACGAAGTCTGGCCCTCGATTGTGACAGCTTTAAACTTCGGAAGTGTTGGAAATTCACATAACTCGCCGTATTCGGTGCTGAATTCGTAGGGAGCAGGTTATTGTTGGTCGAAGTTGGTGGCAAAATCTTCTTCTGTTTCTTCTTCTTCTTCTTCCTTACTGTAGAGAAGCCTTGCTCGTCCTCCAAGGGCGGGTCCTCCCTGGGATTACCCGGGCGAAAGGGGTCTCTTGAGGCCATACTTGTCAAAATTATAGGTTTAAATTGACGAGAGTTACGTACGCGCCTGTGCACGAAATTACGTAACCTGAGAAGTGAGAAGGTGAGTCCAGCTGCTTATATTGCGGTGGCGCAGCGGGGGGCGTCGTGCCGCTGCCTTTTCATTGGCTCGTGGGGTTGGGGTGGAGCTTCTTTTTCATTGGCTGCCTAGCTGCGGGTTCAAGCCAACTCCCGATCGCATGCTCAACAGGCGCGCCGATCTTCTCAGCTGCATATCATCACGCCGGGCTTCGTTTTTGATTGGGTAAAGGCCGCGTGACGTCACTGCTGGTATTATGCATCGTATTAATGTCACTGCTGGTATTATCCATCGTATTAATGTCGTCTTGGATTGGGGCGTTTTCGGGCGGCGATATGGTGAGTTTGCCGTTATTGGAGTGTTTCTTCGGGTGCATGTCGGGAGCAAAAAGGCCTCTTGTGTCGTGATTGGATGGAGGGCTTTTGTTCCTGGATGAGTAACGCCTCCAGGAGGCGCAGACGTCGAGGGTCGGGTGCTCTCCCTATTATCCTGGTGTTACGGATGATACAGTCGCGGGGAGATTGTGTCTCGGTGGGCGGTTGAGGGCGTGGGTTCTTGATAGCCCCTTCTTGGGCATGACAGGAGATTCTCTTCGCAAGACGCTGGTAGTCATTCCAATGTACTTCCCAGGACATCCTCGGGGGGGCGGCATATGTATTGGTATCTACGTTCGTCTGCTTGAGGGGGTCTCCTGATGGCGGTGAGGGTTATTTTTCATGATAAGGTCTTTTGTTTTACGGTTTTTGTAGTATATTATAAGGTCCACTATCTTGCCTTCTTCAATGGGGAGGATGTTTTCCTTAATGATCTTCATCGCCTTCTCCTCCTCGCGTATTGAGAGTGCATGAAGGCCTTATGATATATCGTGGATGTTCTCTGGTGGGGCGGGGTCGTGGGTCTTGTTCCTCATTCGAGTACCATCTTTCGAGGGCGGTACGCACTTCTCGATTGATGAGCTTATTGGAATACCCTTATTCACGAGCATCTGTGAAGCTCTATCAAGCTCGAGGTGTGTGTCCTGCCAGGTGGAACAATGGGAGAGGGCACTTTTCACAAAGGCCCTGACAGTAGTGTTCTTAAACCTGCCTGGGACTCTCGCTATCCCCGTGGAGGCACATTCCTAAATTAGTTTTCTTCGTGTAGACAGAAGTGCGGATAGCGAGTGTCCAGACAGGATTAAGAACACTTCTGTCAGGGCCTTTGTGAAAAGGGCCCTCTCCCATTGTTCTACCTGGCAGGACACACACCTCGAGCTTGATAGAGCTCGTGAATAACGGATATTCCATTAAGCTCATCAATCGAGAAGTGCGTACCGCCCTCGAAAGATGGTACTCGAACGAGGAACAAGACCCGACACCCGCCCCACCGAAGGAACATCACGATATATCATAAGGCCTTCATGCACTCTCAATACCGCGAGGAGGAGAAGGCGATGAAGAAGATCATTAAGGAAAACATCCTCCCCATTGAAGAAGGCAAGATAGTGGACCTTATAATATACTACAAAAACCGTAAAACAAAAGACCTTAACATGAAAAATAACCCCTCACCGCCATCAGGAGACCCCCTCAAGCAGACGAACGTAGTATACCAATACATATGCCCCGTCCGAGGATGTCCTGGGAAGTACATTGGAATGACTACCATGCGTCTTGCGAAGAGAATCTCCTGTCATGCCCAAGAAGGGGCTATCAAGAACCACGCCCTCACCGCCCACCGGAGACCACATCTCCCGCGACTGTATCATCCGTAACACCAGGATAATAGGGAGAGCACCCGACCCTCGACGTCTGCGCCTCCTGGAGGCGTTACTCATCCAGGAAACAAAAGCCCTCCCATGAACACGACACAGGAGGCCTTTTTGCTCCCGACCTGCATCCGAAGAAACACTCCAGTAACGGCAAACATCACCATATCGCCGCCCGAAAACGCCCCAATCCAAGACGACATTAATACGATGAATAATACCAGCAGTGACATTAATACGCATGCAGAATACCAGCAGTGACGTCACGCGGCCTTTACCCAATCAAAACGAAGGCCCGCGTGATGATATGCAGCTGAGAAGATCGGCGCGCCTGTTGAGCATGCGATCGGGAGTTGGCTTGAACCCGCAGCCAGGCAGCCAATGAAAAAGAAGCTCCCCACCCACGAGCCAATGAAAAGGCAGCGGCACGACGCCCCCCGCTGCGCCACCGCAATATAAGCAGCTGGACTCACCTTCTCACTTCAGTCCTTCACACACCTCCGCCCAAGAGGATGTCTGCGGTTTATTCAGACGAAACGTCCGGAAAGGAATAGAAAGAATAGAAAGAAATAGAATTTAACATCAATTCTATCTGTAATAAACTCTACGGGATATACCCGAAAATTTGACTACCCCGACTGAAATTTTTACCAATAAAATCCAATCGTTCTACCTAATTGAGATATGTCAACCTTCGGTGCGTTGCTCTCACCAGTTTTAAGCAACAATGAGTAAGCAACTAATTTAGAAAAACTAGAGAATAACCTGTATAAAATTAATGCAGCTGAGGCAGCAATTACTTTTAATAAAACATGTTTAAAAGAGGGTTTACTTCCAGCATATTATTATTATTATTATTATTATTATTATTATTATTATTATTATTATTTATTATTATATTATTATTATTTATTATTATTATTATTATTCCAACACAAAAATATTTCCATAAACGATAAAACAACGCCTTTCAACACCCACACAAACACACACACGCATATATAGATATATATATATATATATATATATATATATATATATATATATATATATATATATATATATATATATATATATATGTATATATATATAGTATAACTGAATCACGAAAGTTAGGAACGTGATAAATCCATAAATAAAGATTTATGCCACAAAAGAAAAATAAACTAAGGAGGATCTGCAAGATATTTCGAACGTTTAAAACGTCCTTTACTGAGCAGAGACTGACATAAATAACTGGGAAAAGACAATACAAGAAGATCCGGTATAACTGAACAGATAGGTGGAATTATAAAGAGATTAGTACCTGAGAATCCGACACACCTGGAAGAAAATGTGAAACCTTCCCAAACAAGCATAAATAATGGGTGCAATTAAAGGTTTAAGACAATCATCTCAGATACAAGGTCAAGACAATTAAAGGATTATAGGTGACAGCTATTCAGAACTTGGTAAACAAACCCATATTCACAATACATGACAGACTTACATTACAACAAAAATAATAACTCTAAGGCAACTGATTTTTATTTAAGTCTGTAATTATATCTTTGAGGTCATTCTTAAACATGTTACAGATACAAGGGTCTAAATGAAAAAGGCCACGACTAACATTGAAATTACAATGAAAAGTAAGTTGTATTAAAGCTGATTCTAAAAGATTTCGTGATAAGACATCTCTTGACCTTGCAATTACTGAACTACCATCCCAATTTATTCGGTGGTTGTTTTCACTTAAATGAATGAATATTGCAAATTGACATAGATTTTTGCCCAGTTTTTACAGAATATTTATGCTGGCTTAGCCTTACTTCTAGGCCTTTGCTAGACTGTCCGAGATAAAATGAGGGACAATCCATACATGGAATTTTATATATTATGTTGTTGCTTTCTCTGGAGCCATTTTTTTTATTTAACATTCCTTTTAAGTGTGTTTATTTTATAGGAAAAAACAAAGGTTTGACATTAAAAGCTTTTAACAATGATTTAATGGTTTCAAATCCGTTAAAATAAGGCAAACTGAGAATGTTCTTAGAATTTTCTTTCTGCGTGTTACTTACACTATAAAACTTTTTGTGGGCTTTATTATAACAAATGCCTAATATATGTGAAGGATAGCATAAATCCTTCCCTAATTTTCTTATGTATTCAATTTCTTGATCCAAATATTGTGGACTGACAATGCACAATGCTCGTAAAAACATAAGAGGAAAAAATTGATATTTTTATGTTAAGATGGTGGCCTGAGAAGAAATGAACATAAGTTAAGTTGTTGGTCGGTTTCCTATAAATACTGAATTTACATTGAAATGGTTCTCTATGTATCAAAACATCTAAGAAAGGGAGGCAATTGTCTTTTTCTAATTCTAGAGTAAACTTAATCGATGGTCCTTGGTTATTTAATTTAGAGTGTAAATAATTTACATCAATACCGACAGGAAGAACAGCTAAACAATCATCAACATAACGATACCACTTTACAGGAATATAAATGATATTAGGTAAGTAGCGTTTTTCAAAGAATTCCATGTACAGGTTTGAGAGTAGTGGTGATAAAGGATTTCCCATTGCCATGCCAAATATTTGTTGATAAAATTCACCATTGAATATAAACTTACAATCACAAATGCACAAACTCGTGAGTGAAATAATGTGACTTATAGGTAGAGGTAATTCATGCTGAGTTAGTTCATTACTAAGATATTCTAAAATAGAGTCTATAGGGACTTTAGTAAAAAGATAACATACATCAAAACTAACGAATCTATCAGTAGGGCAAACAGCAATTTTGTTTAATTTATCAACTAAATCTAGAGAATTATATACATGAGAATCGGAGATGGTTCCAAGTAACGGGGACAAGATCTTAGTGATATATTTCGAAAGTTTATATGAAATTGAACCAACAGTACTGATAATAGGCCGCATAGGGTTATTTTCTTTGTGCGTTTTGACTAATCTGTACAAGTAAGGTAGCGAAGGAGATTTGACTGACAATTTGCCTAGTAGTTCTGTTTTATCTTTACGGATACTTTTCACCATGCTATTGAAGTTTTTTATGACTTGATCAAGGGGATTTTTTGTTAGTTTTTTATAAGTCACATCATCATCCAGTAGGGCTTGCATACGTGATATGTAGTCAGCTTTATCTAAAATTACTATACTATTTGACTTATCAGCTTTTGTAATGTGGATAGTATTGTCCTTTTTAAGATCGGTCAACTTTTCTATTATAGCGAGCAGGGAAGTTACTTTCATGCTTAACATTGGCAGCCTCCATAAACAATACCTTTAATCATGTCAACAGGATTTTGAGGAAGATCACAATATTTTTCAAATTTACTTAGGGATGACGCAATCATTAAAGCAGAAGGTCTACTTGTTACAAAGAAAGATAAACCATATCCATGCGCACTCACAACATTTTCACTTATTTGTTCACTAGATAAGTTAACAACACAATCTTGACGTGCACAATTAGTCCAATCACTGCTATCAATAAGATTTTTTAGTTTTCTGTCGAGTTTCCTTTTCAGGGCATCTGTAGTCCTACGTAGTTTTTCGTAAATTTCCCGTCGCAGCGAGTCCTTCCAATCAGCCGGGATGGAATGATTGAAAGAGATCCTTGTTCTTTCCAGTTCCTTGAATTTTTCCTTCTCTTCTTGCTTGGTGGCTGCTATGTGCTGTTTCAACATCATGGCACTAAATTCATTGAATGGGTGATTGTCATACCTTCTTAGACGGCGTGGCAGCAAGGGATTTAGGGGAGCACTTGTTCAAAAAGGCACTTCTTCAAGAACTTAAGACGAATTCTGGTTGAATGTGCAGCCACAAGAGACTCGGAGAAGGTAGTGACGACACATCTCAAAGAGGAATCAGGATAGCGAAAGTAAACGTGGCCCTCATTATGTATAACTGAATCACGAAAGTTAGGAACGTGATAAATCCATAAATAAAGATATATGCCACGAAGGAAAAATAAACGAAGGAGGATCTGCAAGATCTTTCGACGTTAAACGTCCTTTACTGAGCAGAGACTGACATAAATACGGAAAAGACAATACAAGAAGATTCGTATAACTGACAGATAGGGATTATAAAGAGATTAGTACCTAGAATCCGACACACCTGGAAGATGAGAAACCTTCCCAAACAAGCATAAACAATGGGTGCAATTAAAGGTTTAAGACAATCATCTCAGATACAAGGTCAAGACAATTAAAGGATTATAGGTGACAGCTGTCACCTATATGTCACCTATAATCCTTTAATTGTCTTGAAATTGTATCTGAGATGATTATCTTAAACCTTTAATTGCACCCATTGTTTATGCTTGTTTAGGAAGGTTCTCATCTTCCAGGTGTGTCGGATTCTAGGTACTAATCTCTTTATAATCCCTATCTGTCAGTTATACGGATCTTCTTGTATTGTCTTTTCCCGTATTTATGTCAGTCTCTGCTCAGTAAAGACGTTTAACGTCGAAAGATCTTGCAGATCCTCCTTCGTTTATTTTTCCTTCGTGGCATATATCTTTATTTATATATATATACATATATATATATATATATATATATATATATATATATATATATATATATATATATATACATATATTGATATATATATATATATATAAATTTTATATATATACGTATACATATTATAATATATATATATATATATATATATATATGATATATATATATATATATATGATATATTATATATATATATATATATATATATATATATATATATATATATACATATACATATATATACTACATCATATATATATAGATATATATATATATCTATATATGTAAATATATATATGGTATATATATATGTATGTATCTATGTATGTAATATGTATTATATATATATATATATATATATATATATATATATATATATATATAATTATATATATGTGCGTGTGTGTTTGTGTGGGTGAGAGAGGCTGTTGATTCGTTTATCTGGAAATATTTTTGGAATATTTTGTCCATGATAATAATAATTCAATAATAAATAATAATAATAAATATAATAATAATAATAATAATAATAATAAAATAATAATATAATAATTGTGTTGTGTTAATGATGATGACAAAAGTAAAGAGTTGCTTGTGTATGTATGTATGGATGGATGGATGAATATATATATATATATATATATTATATATATATATATATATATATTATAATATATATACATATATATATAGATATATATATATATATATATATATATATATATATATATTATTATTATCTATATTATATTATATATAATATACATATATATATATATATATATATATATATATATATATATATATATAAATATATATATATATATATTATAAATATATATGTATGTATATATATATATATATATATAGATATTAATATACATATATATGTATGATTATGTATATATAATATATACATATATATTATATTATATATATATATATATTATATATAATAATATTAAATATATATATGTAAATTTAATATTAATATGCGTATATATATGTATGTATATATGTATATATGGTATATATATATATATATATATATGATATATATATATATATATATAGTATATATATACGTATAGATCTATAATAGTATATATATATATATATATATTCATATATATATTTATAATATATATATAATATTATATATAATTATATTATTATATATATATATATACAGGTCTAGTTCATAAATCCTATATATATAGATATATATACATATATATATATATATATATATATATATATATATATATATATTATAATATATATATATATTTCTAGGTCTTTAAAACATCAAATGAATTAGGCTTCCGAATATTGACTTTTTTTTTGTCCAGAATAGATGATTTACGGATACCAAAAACCTTTTGAAAATAGATTTCTTACTCAAATTACTCTTTCGTGATTTTAAGTCATTGTGTGGTGCATGTGATACGAATTATTGCTGAAAGCAATCCACTAGATGAAATTAAAAATAAGTCCCCCCATATTTTTGTAAACATATTTTTCTTCTTACCTTTATTTTTGAAGCACCTTCCCTAATTTTCCCTTTCATTCATTAGTTTCAAACACAAACTGATGTTTTTCGTTCAAGACAGACATACGATGTAGTGAAATTCTGGGACAAATACCTGGAGAGCAAGATATCTCATTCCCGAAACGAGTTTCAAAAGGTTCATTTCAGTGTGAGTTTCTTTTACGAGACAGAGTTGGCAAAATACTAATCAATCAAGTATTCTTATAAGTACCGCTTAGTTCAGCATGCATGAGTCAACTTTAAATATAAGATTAAGTTCTGTATTTTCATAAAGAACAATGACGCTCAGGTAATCATTTTCTAGGTAATGAATATTACATTGGAAATTAATAATTACATTAATTTTAAATCATTTTTTATATGCAAGATTAATTCAACTAAAAATAATTTGACCGTTAACAAGTTTCCATTGTAGGTTATCTTAGCGTGTCAGGGATTACCCGTGATGCTGGAAAGATCAAAGAATAAGTTAAAACAGGAAACTATGAGGAAAATAGAAAAACGGACATTAAGATAGTATTTTAAGAATAACTGTTATCCCTCTGACCTCTTTGACAAAATTGTAAAAAAGTTTTTAAACAATATATATCAGCCCAGTTTATTGTGTCCTCAAGTTCCGAAGAAATTAATGTATTTTTCATTGTCCTTTGTAAAAAATGCAGCATTTAGACGTGAACTGACAACAGCGTTAAGCACTTTGTACCCCTATGTCCATTTCAAATTTGTGTTCAACAATCCTTTAACAATAGCCATAAGGAACCATTCAAATTCATGCAAAACTGACGTAACTATAATAATTTCAAAATACTCTGTCAAACTGCTGATTGTCTTTCGCTCCTTCTTTTAGAATCTCTTTACATCAAGAAACTGTCTCCTACCTTAAACAACCAAACTACCTCCACACCGTTACATATCGCTTAACTGCCTATTACTCTCTCTCTCTCTCTCTCTCTCTCTCTCTCTCTCTCTCTCTCTCTCTCTCTTGTTTTTGATTCCTTCAACATCGCCTTTGGACTAAGCTATTTTCCATCATTTAACAACCAAACCTCTTAACAGTAAGTCTGGCAGAATGGTGTCTTGGTTATTTTTTTCAATTTTTATTTTTCGTTTTGCTTATGGATGTGTTTTTTTACTAAGTTATTCAGTAAATTCAAAATACGTTCGTAGTTATTAATAGAACAATGTAAAAAATGGAGCTTTACTGAGGAACATTCTTAATTCTCTGCTATAAGATCTGTCAATGGCGCTACATAAATGAAGAGATGCTACACATTTTTTTCTGTTTTAACGGTAACTTAAATTACTTGACCTAACTGTCGAACTCTGAACTGTACCTAATCGTGTTCATGGATGTAGTACTGAAACGACTTGGATCATCGAAATGGGTACAGTAGAACTTGAAGCGAAACATCGTCTGTAACGAGAATTTTCTCCATTAGATACTTATTACGGGAAACAGGAGGCTCGATACGAGTAATACTCAATGATGAATATAGACGTCTCTCATTAATAGAGAAACGGGACTTTATAGTTCCTTTGAAAATGCTTTGAGGCGATGATCATCTCTCTGTGGTTTGTTATCATTAAAGAACTGAGTTGTTCTAAAGAATGACCTCAATACCTGCTCTTGAATGTTTCTTGTTCCCGTCCTGTGGTATTGAATACAATTTGAATTGACTGCATGGTCAGGATTCTGGACAAACTGACAAATTCCATCATAGTTTCTCAAATCAATCTTAACCTCCCAAGTGCCGAGATGTGGCAGGGTTTATTTCATCTAAATTTCACAGAACAGGACTGACGAAGGAATGTATATAAACAAAAGGCCACAAACAGTTTAATTACTTCAGAAAATGGAAGGGATTTCTCTCTTCCAATCCTCACCAGTTTCTCCAAAAACTCATAGCCTGCTATACCAACGAGTTGTTCCAGTCAAAACTCATTTCCGGCCTATTCCAAAGGATTTCTCAATGTACTGCATACACCAACTTCAATCAAGTTGACCTGAGCAAGAGATCAGTCACTTTTGAAGACCTTTCCGTGTAGAAAATAATTATTCATGACGTCACGTGCAAATGCGTGCGACAGTGATATTGTTATCTGTACTTCGAAGGAGGCGATGGCCTTGGAATTAGGCCTATGTCGTTTTACTAAAGGTTTATTTTCCGACCAAACTAACAACCAGGTTATGACAACAATTAACCTTCTACTTTGCCAGACATAAGGCTTATTTTCTGAATAATAATAATAATACCCACAAGGAAGACAAACCCTTACAACCGATCATCAGCCAAACGCCCACCCCGACTAGTCCATATATCCCCTCCAGGTACTGCCTCACTTCATCGGTGGAATTTTTGGAGAAGATCCGTGACTCCTTCGGTGCGGGAACCATGGCGTCCTTAGATGTTGAGTCCCTACTCACGTCCCAGTCGACGAGACGATAGGGATCGTCATGGAGCGGGTATATAGGAATCCCGATATGAGACCCCCGAACATCCCAGAAGACTCGTTAAGAACCCTGCTGGATATCTGCACGAAGAGAGCCCCTTTCACCACCCACCGAGGACAGATGTACCGCCAAAAGGACGGCGTAGCGATGGGGTCCCCTTTAGGAGTCCTCTTCGCTAACTTCTACATGGGAGAAGTGGAAGAAAGGGTCTTCTCGCAACATAGATGTCCCCGCACATACGGACGATATATCGATGACATCTTCGTGCAAGCTGACCCAGAGGATGAGGTAGAACCCCTTCGACAGCAGTTCCTGCGTTACAGTGCACTCAACTTCACCGTCGAGCACAGCAGCAACGATCGGCTCCCCTTCCTCGACGTCCTTGTCACGAAGACGAATCAGAAGCTAGCGACAACAGTCTACACCAAGGCTACGAACCTTGGACTTTGTCTAAATGGAGATAGCGAGTGTCCTGCGCGGTTCAAGACCACCACCGTCAGGGCCTTCGTCAGGAGGGCCCTCTCGCACTGTTCGACGTGGCAGGACACGCACCTCGAACTCGACCGAGCATCCCAGATGCTGATTAATAATGGATACTCAAATAAACTCGTAAACCGAGAAACACGAGCCGCCCTTGACAAGTGGTACATGACGGAGGAAGAGAGAAGGAACATCCCACCCCCGGAGGATATAAAACATTTCTATAAAGCCTTCATGCACCACCAGTACAAGGAGGACGAAGCAGCCATGAAGAAAATAATAGAGGAACACGTCCGCCCTATGGAGGAAGGGAAGAGTGTGTCCCTTATTATTTACTATAAGAATCGGCGTACGAAGGACCTCCTGATGAAGAACAACCCCTGATGTTGAACGAGACTGACAGAATCTAAGAGATTGGAAAGCAGTGCGCCAATTTCGTTTTAAAGATGCTTTGATAAGGCATTGTTAAAATGCAGTACGTCGAGATTTAACGGCGTTTATATAGACTAGAACTTAATATAATGAAATAAAGCTGTGTTCAACATTTCACTTTCACATCGCAACCTACCTCAATGATCTCACACACGCTATAATCAAACATTTTCTTAAGGTCTCTCTCCTTTGCTTGGCAGCCAGTCCCCACCGCCCCACCATTTTTCTTTTGATGTTAAATCTAATGTGCTCAGAATCTTGACCCTAAAGACTAGGACTAGAGATCACTGACATCCGGCATATTTTTGTCCGTGTGACAGACATGGAGGCTGGTCCCATGATCAAACTTTAAATGTCACCTTCGACTTAACAGGTTATAGAAAATCAGTAAGAAACATTACCAATAATATTCCAATCGACGTTTCACCCATTTTAAGGACAAAAAAAATAATTCATCATTTGCTAAGACAGTGAACACTGGACAACAACACCGAGTTTCTAGCCGTCAGCCTGACTGACTGACTGACCGAAGTCTCCTCGTAAGAATATTAGTACCTTCACTCAGCACGTAAAGTGTAGGAATATGCCTTTATTAGCAATAACCTCCTAAAATATATAATATCACCTTTATTCGTCTTTAGTTAATGTGTATAAACACATCCGTTTGCCCAAAATGCATGTGTGTGTATGAGGCAACTATCGCTAACCGTGATATCCAACAGCTTCGACTAAAATAATTCCTAAATTAGTAACTAGACTTATTCCCGTAATACGAGAGAGTACTGTAATACCTTCTATCTCTAATTGTACTCGAAGCTATAAATGAATTTAAAATGGTTGCCAGGTTCAGTCTATATCTGTGCTGAATGTCATTCTACATCTGCAAGTCACCAGTCTATGGCTTTCATTTTCTGAAGTCAACTTCACACTCACGCACTATTCAAAATGGTACTGTTCCTTCCAGCAGAAAAGGAATTAATAAATTAAAAGGCCAATTATTTGCCATCACACCGCCCTCGGTGGTATGGTGACAGATGAGGACGCCTACAGGTACAGTGCCAGACTGTCACTGTAAATATGCCCTTAGTAACCGTTCCTCATCAGTCAACGAAACCAAGATGAGCAGAAATCAGCATTCTATTACTGACTGATTGATTGGTGGCTACTAATGGCGTTACACATCATTCTATAAGAAACTTTACGGATAGCAATGTATTGATTAACCAAGCTGCATTGACGAAATATCCGAGACAGCGCATTTAACTTATATTTTGCTGGAACCCATTCGGTATGGTCTAGTAAATGATAACCTAATTATTTTGCTAACCTGTGAGCTTTTGAATCCATAGGTCTAAGATTTTCACTGTTAGGAATTTGTACTATTTCAAAGTTTGAAGTCTTTTGTATTATAAAGTGTACATAGTTTTTGAAGGTTCGACTTCCACAATCGAGCCGAAACATGATCGGAATGTCTGGGTAACTACTCATGAACGATTGTGAAATCTGTATCACACTAAAGCCTTAAAACAAAGGACAAACGTTAACTGAATGCCAACTAAAATTCCAATTGGATTCTCTTACTTAAAGCATCACGATAAACTATATTTTGATTGATACAGTATTAAAAAAAATAACACTATTTAACGCTGGCTTATGCATCCGTTCTAGGCATCCTATTTCCGACATCTCCCCCCCAATCAAGATTTTAACTCACCCGCTCCGTACAACAAATTCGTTCCCTTAAAAGAACAACAATTCTAGTACTTACCTGACTTGCAGGTAATCAAGATGAATAAAAACACATTTTAAAGTTATATTACTCTTCCATAGACAAAGGGCCCCCACCCCTGAATGTATACACACTAGACCACCAGATTTACCTACATAATGTATAGCAGGGGAACTATAAATGTTAATTTGCGTATATTTCATCAACATGAGCAAAAGCCGCTCCTTTTCACCTATCCACAGCAAATTTCCACTGCCATTTTTCTTGATAAATACTTTACTGCAATAACAATCGCAAAATATTCAGTGAGGTCAGTTTTGACTGCCGCCAAACGTAAGAAAATTCTTCCTAAATAACATCACAGTCACCACAGGAGGAACTTCAGATCACAGCAAAGACATGATCCCAGATGGAGGAGGAATATTACTTCTTCAGTTAACCTTTGATTGCCAAAGCCTAAAAAATGATTTCAACAAATGGTTCTCTTTCCACCTGGATTGCCTCACTTACACCTTGGTTTAAAATTCCATTTATATAAGTCAAGGAATACTCCCCGTGAGCAATTGCTATTAATAAGATCAAATCCTTACCAAATATTAAAAAGTACTAAGTCACAGACCAGGCTGCAATTGTTAAAGTCAAATCACAAAATAGCAACACAATTAACTAGCAAAGTAACGAACTCTGCACATACGAGAAACTGCTTAAGAAGCTTTTTTGGGCCTTTCATGAATACCGCGATCAAACATGCAAGTGAAGCATATACTTAAGCTATTTGAACCTAGACCAAATTGCTACTCAAGCGAAAGAGCATTTGCACATTGTGTACGTATATACCAAGGCTATTCAAGGAGACCGCTTGAAGTGATGAGGGTCGTACACGAAGAAAGCAAATTCAAAAAAAGAAGTACAGACTTTCCTATTCTGTACAAGTTACGATACTGACGATAAAAACAATAAAAGACAATTATATGTAATAAAATATAAGAAGCATCTTATTTTGAAAAAGTACGAGGGCCTGCTGCGTGTATTGCAAGTTAATGAAACGACGCTTAAAACACTGAATTAACATATGGATACCGTCAACATGAACAGCAGCAGGCATTCCTTTCGACCTCTCTCCAGTTATATTTTACAGCCCTTTTCCTCGGTAGACGCCTTAAAACAATAATAGTCCAATTAGGAGGGAAAAACTCTTTATCACGAGAGTATATATAATGTTCTAAAGGGTCCACAATAATACAAAGTGTAAAAAGTCTGTGTATAATTTTGAAGACTTTACAGAAAGCTTTCGAACCCTTCCCTGGGACAGTAACACTCAGCCTCACTGCCGCCCGCCCGGCCCCCGGCCCGGCCCCCGGCCCGGCCCACCCCCGGCCCGGCCCCCGCCCGCCCGGCGCCCGGCCCGCCGGCGTGTTTCCACTGAGGCCGCACAACCCTGCACGCACTCGGCCGCATAACATTCTCTCAACAGTACAACCATAGAAAAAGATACCATTGAAAGGGTAACAAAAGCAGACTTTTAAGGATTATACAATAACTATTGTAGCACTAACATTTATTTAATTTGTATTACATATATTATATTATATAGTATTTTATTGTATTATACATATGTAAGAAAATATAATAATTTACTCATAAAGTAACAAAGCAGAACCTTATGTATTATACAATAACTATTGTACCACTAACATTTATTTCATTAATATTATATATCTTATATTTTATTGTATTATGTTGTACATCTGTAGGAAAATATTTTATATTTACTCTTAAAGCAACAAAAGCAGACCTTTATGGATTATACAATAACTATTGCTCAATTGACAAACTTGCATCACGTTGCACACTCTTGATCATATCGCGTGTAGGGTTGAATGCAACACATCCACCACCCTCAGTAGCTGTCTCTGATGTTAAAACAATATTAGCCTGTGTGCGAAGAGAAAGTTTATTTCTAACTTTAGTTTTATTGATATTTACTTTCGAAAAAATTCTCTCTGCATCAGCATTACTAGTAGGCAATGACAATATCCTGAGAGCAAACAGAGGTAGAGATTGATACATTAACGTCCCTTCGTCATTCTTAAGCGTCGACAGCCACCTGAAAAATACCTCTGGGTTGTCCTGAGTTTTCATATCTTCGGGTACATTAAGATTTGGGAGACTCCTCCATTCATCATCAAGTTGTTGCAAGTCACCCTCATATACCCGAGGAAGCTCCTGTACCACGTCAGAGAGAGATGGTGTTACAGTTAATACATTTGCACTTACACACTTTGCAACAGTAAAGTAAACGTTGAACACATTCTAACAACCTGAATCCAAAGGAAACCATTTTTCATTTCTAAACAAACTGTTACCAGAAATGTCCTACAGCGACTCCGCACATCACATATAAGCTTTGTGTTCCCTCGGTGTTCAGGTGACTGGAAAAGTCTATGTAACTCTGCACCTAAATATATGTGTTCTAAGGGCATAAAGTGTTTCTCCTCACATGGGTCTATGTGTGCTACATGTGGTGCTGAATTTATGATCTCGTGCTTGTAATAATACCTAAGGGTGTCCTTATACAAAGTGTTGCATGAGTTGTACAACTTGTGAATTGTTGACTCTCTTTTCTGAAACATGAGGTTGAGTTGTGTAAACTTAGGAAGTATAAATGCCAGGAATTTGAAGTACATGAAAACAGCAGGATCATTAAGTGCTACATATATAGCAAAGGGAGTTGACAGCCTGTCTTCTAGGTGTTTTTGTGAAAAGTATAGATTTAAGGGCTGCCACTGTTCTACCACACGATTTACAGCCAAATGTAATGAGAGCCATCGGGTCTGTGCGACATGTAATAGTTTGTGGGGTTTAACATCACAGAAGGACTGGAATTCTTGAAAGTCATTCTTTCTCTTTGCACTATGTGCAAAATACGTATAGATGTTTCTAATTAGGTCCTCGCAAACACGGGGTAGAGTCTTAGCTGCATTTGATGCACACAAATGCACTGAGTGACAAACACACTTGAGTATTGTTACACCTGGAGCAACAACACGGAGCCTGCTACTAAGTGAATTATGGGGACCCATGATATTGCTGGCCCCATCAGCAGCAAATCCTATTAGATTGTCTATTGGAATGGAGTGTTTTACAAAGTAGTCATTAATTAATTGAAACAGATGTTCCTCTGTTGATCCTGTGGCCGTCTGTGTTGATTTATCAACATTATCATATACAGACAACAAATCAAGAAATTTTGTTTCAAACTTACCTGTGGCTTGGTTAAATAATTTTATTACAATAGCACAGCTCTTACAAGTGCTTATGTCAGTGGTTTCGTCAATTATAATGGAAAATTTATTCTGTTTCATAGCATCATACAACTGCTTTTGGGAGAACTTACCTATATCACCAAGTACACGTGTGGCTTTAGTTCTCTTGAGTGATAATTGGTTTGCAATTTGTGAATCAGGGAATATATCTTTACATATAGAACTGAGGTGATCAATAGAATTGATAGAAATATTATGTTCTGCCAAAAAGGATATTAACTTAATTTCTGCACGAGTAACAGAATCCCCAATCTCATTTGGAGCAGAAGGCTGGTTTGGTGCAGCTGCTTGAAGTGCAAGAGCATCTGTGTGGCGGCGTGATGTTTTGTGACGTTTAAGAGTTGAGATTTCAGTGACCAGAGATGACCTACACACCCCACAGAAAGCCTTATACTCATCACCATCCACCTTGCTGATCCATGCCCTTAACTCCGGATCTCGAAGCCACTCCTCTCGAAATTTCCGTTTTGGTATGGTCACAACCAGGGCACAGACTTATTCTGCAGATGCATAATGTTTAATTATATATGTTTCCCATGCAAACACCCAAAGAAAACTTGCAAAAACTGGCCCAAGTTATTAATATCGTGGTTGAATAAATTATCCCTTTTCTTATGATTATTTAGCTATTCATCATGAGTTAATGTCATCTGGTTTCAAGTAATTAGATTGCAAATAAAAGGAACATGTAACATACGTATCCTATTATAGGGTTAAAGGGACTGGTCACTGGAGTGTTCCTCGTCGTACAGGATAATACAGCAATATTTACTGTAAAATAACATACATAACAGGATAAAAACAATACATTATACACACACACACACACACACACACACACACACACACACATATATATATATATATATATATATATATATATATATATATATATATATATATATTATATGCATATACATACTTACACTCATACGTACATACATATGTTTATACATACACACACAAACACACACACACACACACACACACACACATATATATATATATATATATATATATATATATATATATATATATATGTGTGTGTGTGTGTGTGTGTGTATGTATATATATATATATATATATCTATATATTATATATATGGGATATATATATATATTATAATATATGTATACGTATATATAATATCTATATATATATATATATATATATTATATATATGTTATGTATGTATGTATGCAGAGAGAGAGAGAGAATGAGAATGCATTGCCAAGAAAGTTATTACTACTCTTTTGCATTTCACACATATAGCTCTAATATATATTTTCATGTCTAGCACTGTATACAACATGTGTGGCACTCATGATACTTCTTTTTCAGTTTATATCTCGAGTAACATAGGGCCTCCAAAGTCCTCAAACTTACAAACAGTACAAGTACTATGGGGTTTACAATACCCCAAACAAATCGCACTATAAGAAACAAGGGGGCCAGCTAACCCCTATCAAAGCAACACTAATATATTTTTGGTAGTCTCTGGGACCCCAGGTTACTCACCCCCTTCAAGGTCACAAATCAAACTGATGATCTGATGACTTTCAGCTCATTTATAGACTAAACAAGGATCTTGAAGCACCAACAGAATATTAGGCTTTATGAATTAATATATTCATACATATGAATGATCTAAATTCTTATATTATTATTCATCATCGTTGGTTAATACGTTGGATATATTTACCACAATATAGAAATCCATAAAACAGATAATATCAAAAGGTTCTATAGCCATATTAGGAAAGCATGCGGCAACGTGAGCCACAAAATGCGGCTGCGGCTACCTCGGCCGCTTTCATTTTTGGAGTGTGTGGCCGCAGACTTTTTTTGGCCGCATAGCAGATGAAAAAGCCGCACCTCGGCAACACTTCAACTTCATCTTCAGTCCAAATGAAGAATACGTACGACAAGTACAGAGGTAAATTTAAAAAACAAGAGACGTTAAAGATCGTTGACAACGGTCGTTAGCTCGTTAATGGGCCAGGTGAAGAAAGAGGGTAGTTAACAACAACTAGGTGATACCCTCTCCCCTATCAATCCTTCTGGCTGCAATCCTGTTGGATCTTCGTACAGGTTGTTGCAATAGTAGCACATGCATTCATGAATGATCATAGACTCAACTGGAACGAGGCTAAAATTATCTTTAAAAGTAACAATGTAAATGTCAGACGACTAGTCGAGGGAGCTGCTATAAGTTTGGGAGAATCATTCAAAGGAAACAAGTCTTTTGTCAACGAAGACCCATTTGTTAATTTTTATATTACTACTATCGTTTCCAGAGGCCGTGTAATAGTGTTTTTCCCAAATATCTAACAAACCGGCTTATGAATTTCCATGAAACTACAGCAATGAATGTTTCAAACATTGGCCTAATTTTTGGTGGTACAATGAATTGACAGATGTGCTTAATTAAGCCGTTTACTCTTAGAAAAAAAGAGGAACTTCTTCCCCTCCTTCAGAGCGTTTCGAAGAAGTGGTACTTAATGACGTAACTGTGACGCAGAGGTTCCCCCAACCCTCCTTCGGTGTTTACACCTATGGCTATCCTAGAACTCCCCCCCCCCCCCCCTTCCTTCTTGCCTTCTTTCCTTCATTCCCATTGCTATTAGGCTACCGAGTAAATCCCTGTTAGGAAAGACTGTGTACTGCACATATAAAATGAGCCGGAAGAGCAATAAAATGTCTTATGGTGGTAGATAATGATTAGATGGTTAACACAAATTATCGAACATAATAGAAGAGGTTTAAAACAGGGGTGTGGAATCGCACTGAGAGATGTTGTACTCGGACTCCTACAAATTTTAGATTTGCGACTAAAAAAAAAATAATAAAATAAAAACATTAGAAGAAATAGAAAACAATTTTCTTCCTTGAGAGTGTTTTATATTTGGAATGATGTTATTGGGGCAAGACTGGAGCAGGATTCAGAAATAATTTCACCGACTTCGACTCCTACCTCAGAGCCCTTTTAGTACATCCAAGGTAATCATCGGCAGCAGTTGTAGTAGTAGCTCTGAACTATTTCATATAGATTCGACTTTAGTCATGGCATATATGTTGCTTTGTCCTCGCCATTGCAAAACTACAATTGCGCTGAAACTCTTCACCATTTACAACAGAGAGAAAGAAAGAAACCGCCTGAAAATTAGTATAAATCGGTAGAAAAGTATGACTTTAATAAGTACATGATATATTGCAATATACTGCTAGGCCTATATATTATATATATATAGTAGTATATTATATAATATACTAATAATATATATTATATAATATATATTATTTGTATTTAAATGTATTTTTTAATTTTTCCTACAGGCCATCTGAACGAGTTGCTGATGCTATGGGGATGACTCCGAACGCTGTCCGAGTGTTGGTGAGCCGTGGACAGAATCCTCATCCACCTGAAACACCACCTGCATCATCAAATACGTCACCTCTGGTCTTTGACAACTTCACCGTTGTTTCCATTAGGAGACATGTGCACAGCATGTTTGCTGCTAAGCGATTTTTCACTATTGCCACTTTAGCGGAAGAACTTAAAATGCTAAATATCATTCCTGAAGAAACATCTGAGAAGGCAGTATGGCGAATCCTCCATAACATGGGTTTCCAGTACAAAACATCCCAGCGGAAAATGTACCTAAGGAAAGAGACTTTGGACGTCGTTTGCTCTACGAGTTGATGCTCTACGATCCCTCCAGCAACATCGTGATGAAGGAAGAGAAGTAGTGTATGTCGATGAGACGTGGTTTACGACGAGAATGCAACATAGCAAAGAGTGGGTGGACACCTCTCAATCTGTCACCAGTGCCACCTACAGCCTGCAGGTGCCACCAGGAGAAGGAGAGAGGTTTGTGGTGGTAGCAGGTGGTACAACTAAAGGTTTTGTAGAAAATTCATTTTTATGCTTCCCTGCGAAAAATAAAACCGGCGATTACCATGGAGAAATGAATTCATAGATATTTATTCGGTGGCTAACATCACAGCTCCTGCCGTCGCTTGAGGATCCTTCGGTGCTGGTGCTAGACAACGCCCCATACCATAGCCAATTGACAGGAGATAGCCGATGCCCACAACAGCTACAAAAAGGAGGATTTGGTTAACTGGCTCAGGTCTCGAAAAATACAGTATCCTGCTCACGCAACACGCCCTGAGCTTCTAAAGATATGCAGGGGCAACCGGCCGAAACCAGTTTACATTGTGGATAATATAATCCGTGAATGGGGCCATGAAGTGGTTCGCTTGCCCCCTGCCCATCCTGAGCTCAACGCCATCGAGCAGGTGTGGGGCTGTATGAAACGACAGGTGCGCTCCTCGTTGCAGCGGTTTACCCGTGCTGATCTCTTTGCCAGGCTTGAAGAGGCCAGGCTTGCTGTAACAGGGGAGACGTGGGCTGGCGCTGTCAGGAGATCAAGATATTTTGAAGATGATTACTGGCTTTCAGATAATATTCAAGACAGTATAGATCCGGTCATCATCAACATTGATAGTGACGAGGAAAACGATCTTTTCCTTGAGAGTAATGATGAGTAAAATGTATAAGTGTCCATTTCTTTTTCTTTTTTTTTCATCCCTCATATATCTATGCTTTCGAGCAATTGGTGATAACATTATTTTGGAAAAGCAAAGCTAATGAATACTTTGATACGAGTATATCAGCTTGACATGTAGACAATGTCATTGGATTTCTCAAAGTAAGGTTGATTGATTCATTAATTGAAGTCTGGTATAATTCCAGTGACAATGTCGCAATGATATTTGTCACATACCTTTTAAGTAACAAAAATAGGTACTGGTACTTATAACGTAAATAAATATATAAAACTATAGGTTGAAATATAATAAATCTTATGTATGTATGAACACACACACACACACACACACACACACACACACACACACACACACACATATATATATATATATATATATATATATATATATATATATATATATATAGATTTCAAAATTTATCAAATGGCCGATGTCAATGCCCTTATATAAAACATCTTTTAGAAGTCTACCTTCTAAGGAATTCAAGCTACTCTCTCTGGTGAAATTGATATGATAAATTATATCAAAACAATGCTCTCTGCATTTTCTTCTTCCTGGCAATTGATGTATCGAGTAACCTGTGTTGTATGGATGAATGAGTCCTACGGCTTAACCTAAAGAAAACTATATTTCTATTGCTTTACCAACACTCGCTTGAAGTGCGAAGTGTAGGGTTAGCATGACTTCTTTCGTCTCCTGTCATAAGTCTCATTCTTGATCTTCAATGTAAGTGAGTGGGTAAGATATAAAAGGTTGGTCTTGTGTTTAGGTAAAGTCTAAAGTCACGAATCACATTACCAGGTATGCTGAACTTTTACTGACAAAGAATTTCGTATTGCTTGGGGTAGGTCATATGACAATTATCTATGGAGTTAAACAGGCGTTTAACAATTCGGGGGATGGGAGGTACAGGGGAAGAAACGTTATACCAACGTCACTGAGGGACGTCATCACTTTTGCGAATGTGTGGGTGGCTAAGACTGGCTTTAGCCTCATTTTCTTAAGTAAAAAAGTTAATGAAACGTAATTGGCAATGCACAGTATTTCCTAAAATTAAGCCATTGTATGAAGCGCTCCCTGCTTTCATATCATGGAAATCCATCAGTTATTTTAGGAGTTATTTAAAAAAAAACACTATTACACGGCCTCTGGAAACGTTAGTAGTATGTTTTTAAAAGATTTTAACTATAGGACAGGCTCTGTTTTTCCCTCTCCTGATGCTGCCTCTGCCTTGCCTATTCCTGTCCAGGTAACCGCTGCCCCGGGGGTCTCTGATAACGGTGCCCAATCTACGCCCTTGGATGAAGGACTTCATGTAATGTTGCAACAACCTGTACGAAGATCCAACAGGATTGCAGCCAGAAGGATTGATAGGGGAGAGGGTATCACCTAGTTGGTGTTAACTACCCTCTTTCTTCACCTGGCCCATTAACGAGCTAACGACCGTTGTCAACGATCTTCAACGTCTCTTGTTTTTTAAATTTACCTCTGTACCTGTCGTAACGCATTCTTCATTTGGACTGAAGATGAACCCAGGGAAGGGTTCGAAAGCTTTCTGTAAAGTCTTCAAAATTATACACAGACTTTTTACACTTTGTATTATTGTGGAGCCTTTAGAACAATAGTCCAATAATCACATTTATCTGATTTATGACGAAGTTAATACGGGAATTAAAGTTGCATTCGCCTTTGTCTCGAGGGCCCTCAGGAACTATCACACCATAAGGCCGTAGATATCTAGTCACTGTTTACATGACTTTCAATCTCACTATTTGAACACTTGGCACCAACTCTGCCAATACGAAGTGAAATACAGCGCTGAAACCAAACACCTTTGGTGCCTAAAGTCTCGTAGGATGTAAATGACACCGAAATGATGACATTTTTGTTGTCAAACCCTTCAAGGTTTAGCGGCAGCCATTAACACTTAATTAAAACGTCCATCTCGAATCGAGCAAGACAGACGAGAATAACCTGCCAAGTCAATAGACGTAACTATGGCGGTAAACTTTGTCGGAAACTAGACTTACGTTAATTGGCGCCAGATTTGTCTTTATGCATTAATTAACGTCACCATTATGTATATATAACGACCAGTAAAATGAAATTGAAATACACACAAGTATGGCCAAAAAATGTTCAAACAAAGACCACATACGAGTTGGGTATTTGAGAAAATTCTATTTTTTATATACGTCAATATCTATAGCTATTAATGAAAAAATTCTGTCTGCATTCAATTCATAAGTCACTCGTATCCCTAATCTAAGCTTCGTTCCAGTTACAACAAAAAACCGTAGATGATTTCTCAATGTAATGGAAACTAACATCGTTGTCTTGACAATTTCAAATGAAGAAGTTACTTAAGCTAAGAGTGACTGTCCTTCGGAGAAAGTAGTCATTCATCTGGTATGAAGGCTACGTCGATTTAAAAGTAAAACTAACCAATATCCAGGTTAAGACAAATAGGTATCTAATATCGTTAGTGTTAAAAAATGCAACAAACTTTCAAAATAAGTTATAAATCACTACTAATACTGAATTCACCATCTGTTACTTTCTTATTTTCACATAAGTAACGCAGCAGCAGCAGCGATCAAGAGGAAATTCTTCAAGATATTACATCTTCTGTCGAGCTGATAATGTATAGATTTCTTGTATGTTTATGGTATTTGAAGCTTAGGGAAAAATGACTTAATCCATGAAAATGAATCTAACTCCTCTTTCAATTTGTCATAATTGCAGAAATGCATCAAATTCTGATACATTTATGGATCCTGAAAGTAACTTTAGTACGTATAATTAATCTAAACGGGAAAACACTTTTACGGCTAATGTGATCAATGATAAAAAATACAAATCACTTTAGGTTTCCGAGACCATAGAGTGGCTGCTCTCGCCTGTCAACGATATTATTTCTTCCTCAAACGTGAATTGCAGCACCATAGCTATTCACCATCTATTAACATCTCACGGTATATATATTTACCTCGATTCAGCTTCGGTGTATTAACCCAAATTATGTGGAACTTGTTCAAGCACTTTAATATACTATGCGAGAGGTTATTTAATGAATTACTTTATTTTCGATGGCTAAAACCTATAAATGCTGCAACGGGTCTAATGACATTTTACAACAAATAATACCTTCTATGACCTGAACTCAGACATACGCTTGTTGTTTTCGTTTAAAATTCCATTTAGGTTTAAGTCACACAATATTCCTCTTTAACTGCTATCAAAGCGAGGAATTCCTTACTAAATACTTAGTCACAGAATACATCCCAGCTTTGTAGTCAATCATAAAAATTGCAAGTACTTGATTTTGGAAGGTAATAAGGTCGCTACTTCAAATCTGTTCTGGAACACTGTTACGGACCCACAGATCTCAGAGACAATGTTAAGGCCTCTGAGGGAGGTCTGCTTCAGGTTCGATATGAAATAATAAAAAAAACTTATCAACACAAACAGTTGAAACTGGGGATATGAATATAGAAAGAAACACTAACACAACAAAGGTTTATTTACAAGCTTACTAACAAAGGTAAATGCAGAATGGTATCTCCTATTTACATAAAAAAGATAGAATCTTACACTGCATGAACTGGGGGAAACAGTGAGGCAATTAAATACTTGCTACTCGATTTGGCGGTTCGAAGCGCTAGCTTCATAAATGTAGATCGTCCTCTTGACTCCGTATTGCAGAAACTAATCTTCTTGTAAGGCAGGAATTCCCCAACATCTGTAACAGAACCTTTTCTTCTCTGAAGTCTGCTCGACGTCGAGATAAACACGGTAGACCACACCTGAAGACGACTAGACCAATAGCCAACCAACTCTCGAACAACTCTTCTTTTGATTGATACTTCGTCGGTTCCTTTTTCTCGTATCTCACGGAAGATCTCTGCTGCTGCTGATCTCTCACTGATAATCTGACCTGTGGCTCTCTGTGACTAACTGGTGATCCCTCTCTTTTACGATCTCTCTCTCTTCTACGATCACTGCTCTCCAAAGTTCGTTCGTCGTATTTATACGGCACTCTGGGGGCGGAGCCAGGGATTTCTAGAACTTCTTAGATGAATCTAGTCGAGGTATTGCATCAGAAATCGCGACGTTTCTCACGTAACGACGAGATCCACAACACTCCTGCCGATTCTGGAACAACCACGAACATAGGCGCCTCCAACAGTGGCGCGAAAAGCCTCTTTGCTGCCGAACTTCTCGAAAATGCGTTCTCCTTTCCTTTATCTTTTTTTTTTGCTATGAAGCAATTACCATCACAAACACACATAAGCACAAATACTTTCCTTTTTTTTCTAATTTCCAGCGTTCGCAGGTAGCAAGCCAACCCAACCCTCCAGGCTTAACATAGATTACTAGTTAATGTAGTGATGGGCACTCCTTTCAGACCGTCCTAAATTACATTCACCTTTAGCTATATGTCACGAGTACCCTCGGTAATGATAACAAGGAAATATGGCAGATATCCAATTGTCTATGAGTTTTTTTTATAATTTTATTATTTGAACTCTTGAACGTCAAATCTGCCAATACGAAGTGATGTACAGTATTAATAAACAAATTCATTTGCTACCCTGAAATACAATGTAAATGACGCCAAATAAGTCGAATTTTACGAATTTTGCACCGGAATCAAGCACTTCCGGTTACCTGTCCAGTCACTACGGAACCACGACGGTCAACTTTATCGGCGGCTGGACTTTTGTTGTTGATTTACTTTTTTTATTTTTTTATTTATGAGCAAATACAATGAAAATGAAACTTATAAAAGACAATATATTGTCTCAAAGCAATGTTTCAGATTTTGATGAATTGAAGGTGTGGTGGTCCTTGGAATGAGAGAGAAGAGAAGAGATAGAGAGAGAGAGAGAAGAGAGATAGAGAAGAGGAGGAAGCTTTCCCGAGGATTCTAACGACAAAAGAGAGAGAGAGAGAGAGAGAGAGAGAGAGAGAGAGAGAGAACAAACACTAGTTGACCCTAACCTAATCCCGGTCAGAATCGAGAGAATCCTGGATTTTTTTCTTAAAATATCAGGTGGGCGTGGCAGAGGCTTGGAGCTGTCAAACTTACAAACAGCTGATTTTAAACTGATTGGAGAGCTTTCTCTCCGTTTCTGATGACAGATCCTATGTTCTTTTGTGCTTTTGATGGCCATTACGACAAAAAGCTTGAATTAATCAATTAAAAACTGTCCCAAACTCGGATTAAGAGTCATACCTTCAATAATTGGAAGAGTAAAGCCCAGTCTCACTAATCACTATCGTCTGCCGCTCAGTGGGGGAGCAATTCATCTGTGATCATCGTTGTTCCCCTAATTCAAACAGTATATTGCAGATTTGTGATGTTCATCAAGGAGGTATTCGAGTAATTTGTGAATTATAGGACGATTGATGAATTAAGTTACGAATTCAAGGAGGACGTAGATTACCATCGTCGCCCAAAGTGAACAACCGTCGACATTTCAGTCTTCCGTATCATCTAGAGTCCTGCTATGCGATTTCCCTCACTTGAATTTTAGTTTAATCTTGGATCATAATCATTGCTTGGCCGGTTCCCTTTTTATAAATAACTTCACTTGTTTTGAGGTTTGTATTTTTGCTTTGTTAGCGTTATTACATCGCAGCCGCCAGGTTGAAAAGTGACATGGAACAGATTTCCGAAATCTCTCTCTATAGATTCATTAAGATTAAATACATTTACCCATACGTAACTGTGGATTTGTTTCTTCGTAATCATTATTTGGTTAATGTCTAGGAGAGGGCTGCATGAAGATATCAGTGATTTTCAATTTATTTTTACTAAAATGTGTAGGAATGTATGTAAATAGTGGTATACGAGTGAGATAATTTAGTTAAATTCAATAACAGTCGAAATATCGACGATCAAGCTCACGCTACTCTTGTCTTCCTCCCAGAATTTTTCTAAGTCTGTTGTTATTGTTGACTGTGTCTTTTTTTGAGCTCTAATGAGCCCTGTAACTACTATAATCCGCAGACAAACTAGTCCACTATGACGTCTTACACGTTTGGCCAATCAGAGTTTCCTTTGCTGACACCTCATCAACTTTGGCCAATGGCGCAGGTGTTTGAAAATTTTCTCAGCGCGACAATACATTTTCTTGCCCAGAAATTTCAGTTCGTTCTTTGACATGGAGGCCGTAGCAAGCACTTCAGCTGTTACTGCACAAGAAGTTGAAATTCCAGCTTCTTGTCCTGACTGTTTCCTTAGTTACGGTGAATTTGTTTTAGCGTATGGTAAATCTAAAGGAGAGCTCCGTCTCTTGTTTGCATTAGAATATATATTTTTCCGATGAATTTTTATTGATTATGCTTAAACTGATCATTAATATTGGTGGCATCAAGCAATTACACCCTTGTTCCCATCTAACAATCTTGGGGAACCCCAGTGGGAACCGGGGTTTTTGGGTGGGGGGGAGCAGGAGAAAAGTGATTTCCAGGGCACTAGCTAACCAAACAAACCACCTAACCTAACCTAGAGCGCCGTACCCCTACCTAGGCCTAGCGGGGGGGGCTTGGCCCCCCCTGCGACCCCCCCTTAAGGGCACTACCTTCCCTGCACACTTCATGACAATTCCGAAAAATTTGAGCAGCGATTAGGCTAACTGAGAGACAATACTCCAGCATATTTCACACGATAATCAAAATATATACAGGAAATAGCTTACCTTTCAGTGGAGGATAGAGTTCAGCAGCAGCTTTCACAAAGGCGTGAAACCTTCGTAAGGGGTCCTGAATGTGCAATTTGAAATATCCAACAAAATGTTTTTTACGTCGGCCATATTTTGGGACTAAATTCTTGACATCTCTCCACCGTCTCTCTATCGTATTGGTATGGGCACGAGTTTGTGGATCAACAAAATTTACACTGTGATTGACCTGTAAATGTTTGTAGCCCTCATTTGCCAAGCAATCGTATGCTTTCCAGGAATCGGAAATGATTGTTGTTCCTGGTTCGATGTACTGTTTAATGACAGCAAGCAAAACCTCAGAGTTTCGTTGTTCAACAGGAACCATAAAGAACTCCCTAGTTTCCCTACAAATTCCCCCAAATACCCACTGACCCTCTATAATTCTGCCCACATTATACTTCCTCTTCCCAAATTTTGATTCATCAATTTCCACTATTTTACCCTCCCCTCCAATTTTATGAGGCCGTCTAAATACCCAATTTACTATTACTTCCCTACAAAATGAAGCCCAATCATTGATGGTGGGATCGCTGAGATGAAGCTCAAAATTAGCAAACTTATAAGAAAACCAATCAGATACAAAAATCATGTGTTTTTAAATATTGAGACAAAAAAATTACACTTTTTTTTCTTTTTTTTTTGGACACTACATAAGTTTTATCACACCGAAAGGCTTTTTTGTTCAAGTCAAGACGGCACTTTTCCTTACAAGTCGCGGAAATGTGTTCACTCTTGATTAAACCGTGATTTTGGGCAAAAGTTACGAGCCTTTCTATTTGCCCATAATAATAGTTTGTGAAATCTCTATAATTAACGTAGCAATTTTCACACACTGGGGGGGAAACTTTCCTGGGGAACGAAATCGGAGCTTGTAGACGGTCCTGCTAAGTCAGCCATGGCGCTAGTGCAAGTAACGCTTTATTGGAGAAAATAGGTGTATTTGCCGAAAAAATTAACGACTTGGTAACATTAAATATTGTCATTGGCTGAAAACACTGTGCTTTCTTTTGTTTCAGAGAAAATTGAAACGTGCTTATTTACGATTGGAAATTGTCTATAATGATGTCACTTTTGGGTGGAGTTTTTTTCGTGACGTCATTCGGAAGGTGTGGTTTCCCAAGACAATTTGAGACTGCGCAGCACACAAACGAACGAACAGGAGCTCATTAAAATAGGTGATACGACAGAGACAACAACATGAAGGACTTTGCTTTTTTCTGTAGGTACAAATATTTACGTTGTGTTTTCTAGACCGATAGGACTTACCGCCACTAATTTCCGTTTTCCTTAGAACATACTTAGTGTCTTCTTTCAAGGTATAAACACATTTATACTAAAAATTGGCCGGAGCTCTTATTAAGATTTACCTAGCGTATTCGGGGAATATTGAAAAACTAGTGGATTTGTGCTAGAGACACAATTTAATTTTACAAAATAAAATTTGTCCATATTGTCATGAAGTGTGTAGGGTAGATTATAAGAAACATAGTTTTAGGTGTGATAAATCTTACATTACGAAAGGACGTAGACGTAAGCGTTGTTCATATAAAGTGTCTTTGTTTGTGGGTACCTGGTTTTCAAAAGTGAAAGTGGACATTGAAACAAATTTGAAATTTATAGTTTTGTGGGCTCAAAATTGGTTTTGCTACGAAGTAGCCATTTCTGAATTAAAATTAAATAAAGGTACTGTATGCGATTGGTCGTCATTTTGCAGGGAAGTAGTAATTAATTGGGTATTT
>NC_087214.1:12070790-12073290 GCF_015104395.2 Macrobrachium nipponense | reverse complement strand
ATTTATGGAAATTTATGCTCTAATGGAATGCATCATCGAATTAGCGATTAGAACGTACCCAGTGATTGTGTTTTGGAATCATTTCGTCAGGAGAAGACTTAAAAAGAATCGCAGTGCTGACACCCTGTAAGTACAATCTGTAACCCTGTAGCCAGCCATACAAACCCTCGAGTCAAATTTTGTTGGTAATTCTAGCTTTTCGCCGGCTAACAATCCAGGGCTGCGAATGTGTTACCAGAACCCGATTCGTGAATTCCTTCGAACAATTCCATGCATTTGGCGTCAAATACTATTTTGGTAGGCATATATAATTGAGTAAATACTTTAATTTTTATGCAGTCATTGTAATCACTTATTCGGCAATTTTTTTATCTCTCCTCACTATCAAAAGCACAAAAGTTTCCTGTCTGAGCACCATTTTACTTCGGGCAGTCAATAGATGGCGTCTGTAGTCCACAATTCTGAAATGAAATCCGGTCCAATCCAGTTTTGAGTGACGATTTTGCAGACGTCACAGTCACCTGAGGCCCTTCGGTCCTTGGGAGGTTCGCCCTTTTTTTATTTTGAAAATAATTAATATAAATACCAATGAAAATGAGTATCAGACGTTTCATGGAATATATTGCGCTCGTGAAAGTTACCTGAGATATATTGCTTATAATTTCAAGCTTGCAATGTCAGTAATTCGAGTTTGGATGGCTATATTAACATTTATCAGACAATCTATAATGTTTAAGAAATTTCCAGCTTTATGTTGGTAGGCAGAGTAGAATACTGCCTCCCAAATATACCAGTTTTTTTGTTTTGTTTTTTCTGTTCGAGTGATGTCACATGATGATACTACTTATACCACTAACCACTACTTATGTAATAATAATAATAATAATAATAATAATAATAATAATAATAATAATAATAATAATGTAAAGGCCATGATGTAGAATGATAGTCTGGGAGATGTATAGAGCTTAGTCCTCTCCCACTTTGGAGTTGCAAGATTCTGTTGACCTCTTTTGTCTAAGATTAAATCTGCAATGGGTTTGTGATGCTGCTCCCTTTTTCAAGATCATTTCAGACGAAAAAGAAAGCAATTAGTATACTGAGGTCTAATAGGCAATAGAAATTTCATTAGAACAAAAGTGTTGATAACATGATTTTTCATAGAAAGGAATTGGTTAGGCTGCATACACTGATCGCGGATCTGAAGCCCAAAATTGCTTCAGATGTGCTGAAGCAATTTTAACTCGTCCTGACATTGTGAATTTTGCTTATATGCTGCTTTTGAATATACCAGAATAAGGCACATGTATTCCGTTCTCCATTGACACCAGAAGGAGTGTCATAGCTTGAATAATAACTTCGCAGACAACGTACAAAGTCGAACTAAATTCGCCGTCGAAGAATGCTATGGCGCTTACAAAATGAAATAAATCACCAAATGGAAACCAATAGGTAGCACAGAAGCGGATGCTGCTGCCCATACATCCATACATCCATACTACATAATATAAACAACATCTTTCCATTTCGTGCAAACCATGAATGAGCATGGAGGATATATCCTAACGCCAGAGTTTATAGCTCAGTCATGCCAACATGCCTTACGTACTATCTCACGTCCTTGTGGGAAGATATAAAAGTAGGATATGATAGAAGGATAAAAAAAAGGATATGAAGGTAGGATACAAGAGGATATAAAAGAAGGATATAAAATGAGAATAAAAGAGGATATAATGTTAGAATATAAAAATAGGATATAAAATGAAATGATAAAAGTAGGATATAAAATGAGGATGAAAAGATGATATAAAGGTAGGATATAAAATGGGGGATAAAAAGAGGATATAAAAACGACGATATAAAAGACATGCAAGAAGGTAGGCTACAAAGGTAGGACATAAAAAGAGGACATACAGGGAGTATATAAAAGGAAGGACATAAAAGCAGGATATAAAATGAGGATATAAAAGCAGGGTATAAAAAAAAAAGCACAGAAATGCTATAAAGAGGCTGTTCACCATAAAAGCTTCATCGCGACGTCTCTTTTGCAGTCGGGAATTTGAACCAAATTAAAAAAAGAAAAATAGTTAGTGAATTTCTCTTTATTCAGTACAAGAAATTGCATTCATTCATATAAATAATAATGTATAAGTACAATGAAAACAGTCCAATGTCTAGTTTGTTATTGCAATGATGGCGGAGGAATTAATGAACAATGCAAGTATGATGAACAGAGTCGATTTTTAATGATTAAGACCAAATCACAGACGCTTTATTTCGCATGGAAAATTATTCAAATATAATGAACAGTACCTTCATTTTTTCTCTGAGCGAAAAACATTATAGGCCCAGATAATTACACATTCAAAATATTGTACATTCTTCATTTATAAACACACACACACACACACACACACACACACACTCGTGCCTGGGCATCTGTGTAGCCTGTGACACAGCCTCATATTGAAGCATTTGTCATTCGGCACAAATATCTTCC
>NC_087214.1:12052677-12070290 GCF_015104395.2 Macrobrachium nipponense | reverse complement strand
CCAGTTCCCTTCTAATCCTGAACCACACTGACATCGCCAGTTCCTTCCTCCCCTTCATAAGCCACACAGGAAAGTTCCACTTCTTTCCTACCCTTCCTAAAACGTTCTAGAACATTCAACTTTCTTCCTCCCCTTCTGAAACAATTTGGGATGAAAATTCTCGGTCCTTCCTTCCCTTCCTGTTTAGTTAGAATTGTCCTGAACCTCTCTAGAACTCGGCTCTGTTCACGAGGAACAACATAATTACCGTCAGAAACCAGTTGACATCCTACCTACCTAGTTCACTTTGCACAAACAGGTATTGTGGACAAATGAGAAGCGCACGATGAATAACTACATAAAATATGATTAGTACGACAAACCTAGTACTTATTCAGATTGAAATGGGTTTAACAAAGAAGGTCCTGACCCCTGTCATTGGATATTTAAGATGGACATTTCCGGTCAAAAAGTTCAGACCAGTCCTGTGTAAGTCTGTTGACCTATTCCTACCAAATATTCATAATTTAAATATTAAACTATGCATAAGGCCTCCAGTAACCGTACTTTTTACAGGAAAAAAAATGGTTTTTGACAATTTATAAACAGTTTGCAAACTCGCCTCCAACCTTGAGCGACCGACAGGATATGTTCTATTTTATTTAATTTTTTTTTTACTTATTAACTAAACGATATAGCGTGTTGCCTCACCAACTAAGTTTAAAAATACGCTACATTTTAATACATTATTTTTCTGCACTGTTTAACACGCAAATTATTTATTTTTTTAAGTTTTTACTCTCATAAATAAATCCTGAACATCCTGTCTGTCCTGAAATTCCTGTATCTTGAAATCGAAGCGAAACACCTTTTTTTAGAACCTTTTCTTAGACTTTTTCATAGGGCTGGCTATCCTTACCCCTCCGCACCCACATTACCCCACCAGAACAAGAACAACAAAGTAGTTTGTAGGCTTATTCCCCGAGTAAGCTTAAATATATTATAATAATATAAACTTACCGAATTCAGTCGTCGACTCCTGCCATGAGTGTTGAAGAGCAATTAACCTTGACATCAGCTGACGTATTTAGGCTTCAGGTGGCTCCAGGTGGTTCCAGGTGGTTCCTCCTCCTCTTAAGTCGTTTTGGTTCAAACAAAATTCGTTAAAAGTCGTTTCAATACACCATAAAGCCAATTGGATACAAGCAGTTCGTCTCCAACAAGCAAATTTTAAACGCTAAAACTGATTTCTTCAAACAATTACGAGTTTTGTTATAGAAAATGTCGTCTTTGCGTCATATTGATAGGCATTTATTCGACGCAAATAAGAAAATGAATCTATTTCAGCTCAATCGAAGTCTACATCATTCAGATCTCTAGTTCGTTTTGAAATTCTCTTAATTAATGAATCACAGATTTGAATTACTCGACATTACGTCAAAATAATTCCTATAAAACAAAAGCTACCTCAGATATACCGCGTTGATGTCACAATTAGGAATCTCAAAAGTGTCTCTCATCGGTTTACTTATTGGTTTTCAAATTTACTTACTGATTATTGAGACCAACTGACTACAAAACAAGATACTATACCAACACGTTTGTTTTAGCTTTGCAAATAGTTATGAAAGGTCGACTGATTCTTCACAAAATGAAGTTTTTATTGTAAAACTAATATTGTGAAATACCTACCTGAACACCTGAATAAGCCCTGGTCACTTACCAGCCCGAACCCTCATTTATTAAAATTTACCAAATCTTTGGTTAAAATAAACGATCAGTGTTGCCAATCTTCTGGCAAACACCCTCGTTACCTATTTACCACCAGCCCACCGCTGGTAGCCCTGCCTCACGGGCCGGTCACACCTGCCCTCTCACGTCAATCTTAACTCAATAACTCTGTATGAGAGGGGAGGAGGGTGGGAATCATTCAGGTTGTTCAGGTAGGTATTACAATATTAGTTTTACAATAAAAACTTCATATTGCAATACACCCCTGAAACACCTGAATAAGCCCGATTAACAACATTAATTTGGAGGTGGGGAATCAACTTTTGCCCGGCCCTCCACTGTACCAGTTGTCAGTCAATATAATTAAGCACTCACCCGACTCATTTTCTTTACCAGAATGCATTTGGAGACGAGTACCCGAGTCAGTCTCAAGTTCCTTTGTCCCTCGTCCAAACTAATCTCCCATGTGTGGCCTTCTAGGCCTCCCATGTGTGGAGGGAAAGACTCTGCACCTCTACTCTAAAGGTCAAAACTCATTGAGTGCAGGAGGGATACAAACCTGTTCCTCTCAGGTGGGCTATGTGCCTCACCTGAGTAGAGGAAAAGCTGAAGACCATCCCATGGTGGGCTCTCGGCCTCTCATGTATGGAGGGAATCTGAAGACCTCCCATGTGGCTCTCGGCCTCTCATGTATGGAGGGGACTCTGAAGACCTCCCATGTGGCTCTCGGCCTCTCATGTTATGGAGGGAAAACTGAAGACCTCCCATGTGGCCTTAGGCCTCTCATGTACGGAGGAGAAAAGAAAAACGTTGTGGTGTCCGTCCATCGGTGTATCTGCAACGGTGTCTCCGTTAGTAGCGCTGTCCTCTCCTGTAGTGTTGTACCTGCCTGTCTGTTCTGTGCCTGAGAAGTGGAAGAATACCCTAAGATAGGCCTAGACCTGTTCTTTCCTATCTGTCCTAATACTTAGAATCCTCTCGTGATATGTCCTATCATGAATGCCTCCTACATATCCCTAATATTTGCTCACTACTCTAATCCTAATTCTGATTACTGACTTGCATAAACTAACGGTTATCCCCTATAACTGCTCCCGCTGCCACGAACGGACCTAAAGAAAACCCTTCGTCGGACTGAAAAACTGAACATCCCTCAAGTAGAAAGAAGTAAAAAACGAAACGACTTCCAAGTTGCTGCCTGCAGAATCGCCGATACTGAAAAATTTCTTAAGAAAGCTGCCGAAGTTGCCATTCCCCTAATGCTATGAGCTCTGACTCCTGTCAACTCTGAACTATCTGAAGCGTTGACCCTTTAGTTATTGCCTGTCGAATGACTTCCCTGAGGAAAAAAGCTAATTGCGTTTTTGAGAGGATCGATCTAGAGGGATTTTTTGGGGAAACGAATAAGGTTCTGGGTCTGGGTTTCAGTTTCTTCGTCTTATTCACGTAAGCTCTCAATGCTCTCACCGGACATAACCGCAACTCTTCTTCGTCTCCTCCCACGAAGTCGGTCAACGCTGAAACTCTAAACGACCTGGGAAGAGGATTAGACTCTGACTCTGTGCTCTGAATTCGGGAAGGTAAGACAGGAACAATCCTCTCCAACCCACAGATATCCTTCGCGATGGCTTGAAGTTCCCCTATTCTTCTAGCTGTTGCTAATGCTACCAGAAAGAGGACCTTTTTTGTCAGTTCCTTCAGGGTTAAACTCTCCAAAGGTTCAAATTCTGAAGACGCCAACAAACCTAAGACCATTGAAAGATTCCAGGGAGGTGCGTGAGATGGGGTCCCTTCCTTGGCTTCTCAATCTTGAAAGACCTCAACAAATCATGACTCACTCTGCTGAAGATATTTAAGGTAGATGGAAACGAAAAGTGCTACTAAGACATAGCTCTATACCCTGCAATTGATGAGTACGAGAGATTCTTCCTTTGTCTAAGAAAGAGCAAGAATTCCGCTATTTTCGGAATTGTAGGACTGGAAATGGTATGTCCCTGCGACCTGCACCAACTTCTATACTGGCCCACCGTACTTGGTATAGTCTTCTTGTGGAATTTCTTAGACAGAGAGTAAGCTGTCTAGCCACTCCTCGTGATAAACCCGCTTCTCTTGCTGCTCGCTGGATAGTCTCCATGCAGCCAGCCTTAGCACTCGAAGGTTTTGGTGGAACCGATGAAAATGTGGCTGTCTTAAAAGGTCCTTTCTGTGGGAAGAAGTACTGGGTGGGGCATTATTAGCATTTGTAGAAGATCCGGTAACCAAAGATCTTTGAGGCCAGAAAGGAGCGATTAGGGTCATCTGAGTGTTTGAACAGTCCATGAGTTTCCTCAGTACTGATCCAACATGCCGAAAGAGGGGAACGCATTACACCTGCATCCTGTCCCATGACTGTAACTCGCGTCTGTTCCCGCTGACATAGATCCGTCACCGGTGAAAAGTAAACCGGTAGTCGGTGGTTCTGACTCGTGGCAAAAAGATCTATCGTTGCTGGCCATCTTTTTAAAAGGAGGAGGGTCTACTTCCTCCTGGACCAAGGTCCATTCTGCCCCCAAGAACTTCCTTGATCTGCTCAAGGCATCTGCAACCACATTCCTTTTGCCTGCGATGAATTGTGGTAGAATCTTTACCCTGTGTGTCTCGCACCATCTTAAAATTCTCTGTGCCACTTCGTTCAGATTGAAGGATCTTGTACCCTCCTTCCTTTTTCAGGTATGCCCAATGCTGTGGAGTTGTCTGAAAATAAGGGCCACTGTAAGATTTAACACCTGTTCCTCGAAGGTGCATAATGCCTCCTCTACCGCCCTGAGTTCCCTGAAATTTATGGACTCTCTCCGATCCGGATCCCTCCAAAGGCCTTGGCTTGAGCTCCCTCCAGGGTTGCTCCCCAACCCTGATCCGAGGCATCTGTGAACGATGAACGTCCGGAATCGGAAGGTCTAACTCTACACCGGTGGTCAGATGATGTTCTTCTGACCACCACCGAAGATCCTCTCGGCAAGAATCGTCCCAGCTGATCACTGCACTCTTGTCCCGAAAGTCCCAGCGATTCCTGAGACATGCCTGCAAAGACTGCATCCGTAGACGAGACCGAGGAACCAGAAGGGAGAGAGAGGACATTCTCCCCAGGAGACTTAGCCATTCCGAAACTGGTGTTCTCTTGTCGACCTGAACTCCTCCAGTTGGCCTAGTAACCTCTCGACCCTCTCTGAGGTCGGGAAAGCCTTCAAAAGAGGCGTCTGAATCCTCATCCCTAAATAAGTCTTCTCTGTGAAGGTACAAGATCGCTCTTGTCTTCGTTTATCCTTATACCCAACTTCACACATAAATCCAGCAAAAAGCTTGTCGCTCTTACTGCTTCTTTCTTGGAGTCCGCCTGAATTAGCCAGTCGTCCAGGTATCTTCTCATCCGAAAACCTTGACTGTGCATTATCTTTGAAACTGGAGACATCACTCTCGTGAAGACCTGAGGAGCCGTGGTCAGCCCAAAGCAAAGTACCTTGAACTGGAAGGTACCCGGAGGACCCGAGAAACGAAGGAGCCTCCTCGGACTCCTGATGAATTGGAATTTGGAGGTACGCATCCTTGAGGTCCACCAGTCACCATCCAATCGTTTCTCGAACTGACCTCAACACTGACGCCACGGTTTCCATTTGGAATTTGTACATTTCACCCTCTTGTTGAGCTCTTGATAGGTCTATAATGGGTCTCCAAGACCCTGAACGCCTTCTGTGTGACGAAAATTCGACTGTAAAACCCTGGGGTTGGGGGGAGCAGGCTCTATTTGCCCCTTTTTGGATTAGAGCCTGAATCTCCTCTTCTAAAGCTATAACCCCTGATGGATGAAGGAGCATAACTGTGCAGACGAATTGGTGTCTTGGAGAGTGGAGGAACCGAACAAAGAGGAATCTTGTACCCCTTCTTCCAGCACCTCCAAAACCCAACTGTCTGCCTTGTACTCTCTCCAGTGGACGGTGAACTGAGAGAGGCAACCCCCTACTGGTATTCCCGAGAGTGGTGTCTCCTATTTGCGAAAATTCTTCCTCGAAGCTCCTGTCTTCGAGGAAGTCGAATGAGCCGACCTTTTCGCGAATCTAACCTTCTTTGGAGACCTAGAAGGAGAACGAGAATCTGCTCGCCGTTTACCTGGAGACGACATCCTTGTTCCTTTTGGAGATCTAGCTCCTTGTGACTGCCACCCTGATCAATTTTGTTTACTTCGTTGAGACTCCACTGTTGAGGTTGATGATACAAAATTCATCATATTGGTCACTTCCTGTTCGTTAAATAACGAACTCGTCAAGTGTTATTGGAGAACGGGACAAAATCCTTTTGTGTAGATCCGGGAAATGCGGGGGCAAATGACTAAGGTTAAAGGGGTCTCGCCTCTTCTTACAATGAATGAGTCGGTACACCCTGCCACACATTTGCCTGGTGTGCCATCCCATGGAAACTGAAGTGATGAGGTTATCAAACAGTCCAGGGTCTGAAGGAACAAACCCATCCTTCTTCAAGAACCCCATCAAGCCAGACAGAGTCCACATTGTGTGTGACAATGCCTCCGTCTGATTCCTGAATACGTTTCCAAGGCAGTGCCTCCTTCAGAGAAACACTAACGAGCCTAGATGAAGCCAGAGATCTAGGAATTAACCCCTCAATAGATTCATTGAGAGGAACCCGCATCCCCGACGAAGGGTTCCCAGATACTCCATACAACGCCTTCCTTGGAGGAAGGAGCGCCGAGTCCTGCCTATTAAGTCCTACCACTGAAGCTAGTCTCTTGTCCGCCTCTTTCAGAGCTTGTTCGACTCTCCCGAACCAAGGAAGTTTGTTCGAAGAGTACACTACGGGAGGTTTAGTAGCATATAATTCCTCGAAAACTGAATGACTCTGCTGGAACGGTTTGATCCTCTCCCTTTGCCTGCGGGAAATATCCTGGATGAAATGAATCATCCTGCTGTATTCGCTGTCACGCACTTGACTCGAAAGATCCTCAACAGCAGCTGTGTCTTCATCCAAACTCGTCTTCTTTGATTACGTCCGAAGGCCGAGCTCGCCCTGTCATGGAAGCGGACTGTACATCTCCTAAACCTACCGATAAATTTAACCCTTCACCACTTATACCAACCCCCTCCCTCCGCCAGCCAGAAATATCGTCAATAGGCACAGGTGGATGACGAGCGTATCGACACTCTGCCAAGACGGCAGTGTTGTCAACAGCTCAGGTGAGCTACTGTCCCAATGACTAGTCTGGAACGCAGACTGTCTATCAGGTGCAGTGTTACCGAAGTGCAGACGAACTCGGCATCGTCATATTACGCGTCTCCGTGTCTCGATGACGCAACAGTCGCGCATCGCTCCGCCCACCCTTGGTTGTTCCGATGATATCTCCGGCCAAGCAGCCTGAACACCTAAAAATCTCCTGTCCACTTACCCTTCCACCTTTCTGTCCTTGCCCCTGCTACCTGTGTTTGTATGTTTCCTGCCTGTACATTAGTCATATTACCTACCTGGAGTGTTGACCATCCCGCAGCTACTGTCACTCCGCTACTCCTAACCGCCATATCTGGCACCTTCAGTACTCTATCCACTCTGCCTTGCGTCATAGCTAATGTACTCCGAGAACCTACGTCTACCGAAAGCTTTAGAGACTAATGGTGAATGTTGCCAAGAGAAGCAATACCTGAATCTGGAAGGATATTCGAACCCAATGAACCCCCGTACGGAGGTTGATGAAAACCTACACCGTCAGTGCTGTCTCTCTGCCCTGACGAGAAACCAACGTTTCATGCTCCTACCACCTTGCCAACGAGCTAGCCATGTTACTGTCAGTCAATACAGTATTCCAACCTGACTCTCGGGTTGTGCGCAGTGAGCTCAAAGAACCCCCAACCCCCAAACCCTGTCGATATTTCGTATCAGTCTTAGGAACGACTGAAGAGTAGGGTACATCCTAACAGATACATTGTCCGTACTATCCGACCAAATCACCTGACCACTGACACCATCCGAACAAGGAATACCGGAATCAGATGCTCCCCCCCGACTATTAGGAAAGGAATTGAAAAAAGTCGAAGAACCCTCAGAAGTAGGAAACATAGAAGAAGGAGAAATAGAAACCCCTACTGACCCAGAAGGCATAGCAGATATCAGTTCCGAAGAAGTAACAGAAAAGGAAGAAGAAGAAGAAGAAGGAGGGGAGAGAGGAAGGAAGTTGAAACATAGATCAGAAGGGCTACATCCCTCGAAGGGCACATTCATCTTCTTTAAAGAGAGCCAATAAATTGAAAAATCTCACCCTTGAAAATCAAAACTAAGATCATCTTCAAATTCAGGAAAATTCTTAAGCACGTGATTTCTGATGTCACTGTAGTTCATCAGAAAACACTGCCTAACTAGAGTTCTATACCTTGTGATAGCCCGAGAAAATTAGCATTGTACTCTGCTATATTTAGCCCTTGATCCAACCTACCCGAAGGAACTAGGATTAAACCCCCGGACCGAACGGAACTCGAGAAGAAGAAGGAATCTCTCTACGAATTTATTAGTAGACGAGGACTGAATTACATTATTCTAATATCTTTATCTGTTTTTCCCCGGGATGATAGACCCGAGGAAAAATACAATCCGCTGGATCGAGCGGCGAAAGAACCCTGTCATCTTTACTTCTGGTCTTTGTTCTAAGCTAAAGAGATCTTTTCCTCCACACCTGGTGCTATTTTTTCTTATCTGTCACTTTGTCTCCTAATTCTGATTAATAAACCTTACCTCTTTGTTAGGGATTAAAGGGGAAACTGCTACTAACTCTGGCCTGCTCCGCGCCAGGGGGGACGGCGGATCCTGCCCTGTGGGCTTGCGGATCCCCATAACCCCCAGCACCGGTTAGGGCTGGTTCTGGAACAGGCAGGGGAGCTGGAAAAGAACGATTAGTACTTTCAGTATCCCTATTGCTTGATCTATCTTCACTCAACCTTGACATGAAATCGTAAAACAGAGACGTCATACTCGATGTCAACCTACTCTCAAGTTTCTTAAAAGCACTGTCTCTAAATCTCTATCTTGTTCTACATTAGACTCTTCCTGCCTACGTTTACTTCTTGATACCAGACCTTTCCTATGTTTAAGATATCCTAACATTTGTTCCAAGACCACTCCTGACATTCTACACATCTAGTCTTCACATTACATTGGACAGGCCTACAATTTACGCATAATGAGTGACTGTCGTGTCTTAGGGTACTCAATCCTCTTCTTGCATTGTTGGCAAAGACGATACGTCGTTGAAGTTCCGCTCGTCGTTTTCTGTGATGTCGTGGCCGAGGATGGCCGAAGTTGATGTCGTTGTCATAGCCTGTGTTGTTTCATCTTTAGCCGAATCCATGTCTAATGATAAGGTATACAGAGCAATTCAAACCGTAATCCAAAGGAAAGCGTAATTCGTCACCAAATTTAATCAATTCACGGTGCAAATGAAGGCCGGGCAAGACCAAAAAGAAGTTCGCTGTGGATACGTCCGTACTCCACCGCGACGATAAGTGGATTGACGTGAGAGGGCAGGTGTGACCGGCCCGCCGTGAGGCAGGGCTACCAGCGGTGGGCTGGTAAATAGGTAACGAGGGTGTTGCCAGAAGATTGGCAACACTGATCGTTTTATTTTAACCAAAGATTTGGTAAATTTTAATAAATGAGGGTTCGGGCTGGTGGTTAAGTGACCAGGGCTTATTCAGGTTGTTCAGGGGTGTATTGCAATACAATGATTTTGCGATGATTGACCGGCTTATACCAGATTTCCACTTTGCTGAGGGACGTCACTCTCTCTCTCTCTCTCTCTCTCCTCTCTCTCTCTCTCTCTCTCTCTCTCTCTCTCTCTCTCTCTGTTAAGGGGCTGGTTTACCAATTTATTCAATTCTCTATTTGGATTTAGTGTCAGTCATCGATTTATTGACGTTTTCTGTCTTATTCAGTAATCGAATGACTTGAATAATAATAATAATAATAATAATAATAATAATAATAATAATAATAATAATAATAAATAATAAGAGTGGCGCCGTGGCATAGTGGGTTAGGTCGTCAATGGACTGATTAAGTTGAGTTAAGCAACATTGGGGCTGGTCAGTCGTTGGATGGTGACCGCTCTCCTCGGCGTTGATTCCTTGGGAAAGGATCTTTACCATAATTTCCTCAGTCTACTCAGCTGTAAATGAGTACCTATCCCTGATGGGTAGGTCCAGCTATGGCTTAAATAGCAAAACTCAGCAATGATGGAAAGAAATGAAGGAATAAACGACAACGACGTAAATGGAACCTCTGGCAACAGAGGAGCTTCGTCCGGCAACCAGGTATTCAACCCAATTGAAGGGGAAGACCACCACAATGACAGTAACCAACAGCCTGAGATTGGAGCTACAGAAGCAAACCAAAGGAAGAAATGGACAAGAGAAGAAAATAAGGAAATATGGAGATGCTACAACAGAAGCAACCCGACGGAGAGAGGATATAGAAGAAAGCTGGCCAACATCTGGAATGAGAGGAATAACACCCCCCCAAACAGAGCAAGACCAAATAAGGAACATAAAGAAAAAGAACTGGCTCTCCCCAACAGAAAGAGGAGAACTAGAAAGGGAAATGTCACACGACAACGAATTACTCGAAGACTAACTAAGAGACGATGCCACAGAAGACGACAGGGATGATGAGGTATCAAACAACGACACACGAAGAAACACCGACGAAGTAACAGAGAGGACGGAATGGGTAGAAAAAATTAGACAATGGATGGAGCCAGATACAGAGAGAACAAAGATCCCCTCCATGAAAGCTTACAACGCCAAGAATTTAAGGGAGAAAACAAGTGAGGTCAATGAAATAATGGGCATAATACACACCACCAGTATCATAGAAACAAATAACTTGGCATATGCAGGAGCAAGATTAGTAGCAGAACTGATGGGGATACGAACACCACCACCACCAGCACAACCAACCCAACAGAAACCAAAACAGCCTGGAAAAGCAAATCATGGTGATGAGATCTGACTTGAGTAAACTGAAAGAGATGGCAGAAAAAAGGCTAAGAAGCAAGAAAACAAGGAGGAACTTAACGAGAAATACAAAGTACAAGAGAGGGGACTAAACAACACAATAGAAGATGTAAAACAGAGGCTTAAGGCCAAAGCACAAAAGATCCAACGGTACATGAACAGGAATAAGGGATACCAACAGAACAAACTATTCGGAACTAACCAGAAAAGACTATACAGCCAACTAAGAGGGGAAGACAACCACCAAGAAATTCCTGAAGCCGAACCAAGTAAGAGACTCTGGGAAAACATATGGAGCAATCCGGTATCACACAACAAACCTGCAACATGGCTCCAGGAAGTCAAGGAAGAAGAAACAGGGAGAATAAAACAAAGATTCACAGAGATCACGACAGACACAGTCAGACACCAACTAAAGAAAATGCCAAACTGGAAAGCCCTAGGTCCCGATGAAGTCCATGGATACTGGCTCAAAAACTTCAAGGCCCTACACCCACGAATAGCAGAACAACTCCAGCATTTTATCTCAAATCACCATGCACCCAAATGGATGACCACAGGAAGAACATCCTTAGTACAAAAAGACAAGAGTAAGGGAAATATAGCCAGTAACTACAGGCCTATCACCTGCCTACCAATAATGTGGAAGTTACTAACAGGTATCATTCAGTGAAAGGCTATTACAACTACTAGAGAGGACAAACTCTATCCCCCACCAACAAAAAGGCTGCAGAAGGAAGTGTAGGGGCAAAAAAGACCAGCTCCTGATAGACAAAATGGTAATGAAGAAGGAAAACCAACCTAAGCATGGCATGGATAGACTATAAGAAAGCCTTCGACATGATACCATATATTTTCAGGCTAAAAGAATGCCTGAAAATATATGGGGCCGAGGAAAACACCATCAGCTTCCTCAAAAATACAATGCGCAACTGGAATACAATACTTACAAGCTCTGGAATAAGACTAGCAGAGGTTAATATCAGGAGAGGGATCTTCCAGGGAGACTCACTGTCCCCACTACTCTTCGTAATAGCCATGATTCCGGTGAATGTCCGGCGCTTGCACAGAACCAGTACAAAAAGAGGCATGATTCAGTGGCAAAAGCCCTCCACGGGAGCCTGTGCAAGAAACATCAGCTACCTTGCAGTAATAAGCGGTACGAGCACCAACCTGAAGGAGTGATAGAAAAACGATCAGCAAAGATCCTCTGGGACTATGGTATCAGAACAGATAGGGTGATACGTGCATAGACCAGACGTGACGTTGATTGACAAAGTCAAGAAGAAAGTATCACTCATTGAATGTCGCAATACCAGGGACACCAGAGTTGAAGAGAAAGAGAGGGAAAAAATGGATAAGTATCAAGATCTGAAAATAGAAATAAGAAGGATATGGGATATGCCAGTGGAAATTGTACCCATAACCATAGGAACACTAGGCACGATCCCAAGATCCCTGAAAAGGAATCTAGAAAAACTAGAGGCTGAAGTAGCTCCAGGACTCATGCAGAAGTGTGTGATCCTAGAAACGGCGCACATAGTAAGAAAAGTGATGGACTCCTAAGGAGGGCAGGATGCAACCCGGAACCCCACACTATAAATACCACCCAGTCGAATTGGAGGACTGTGATAGAGCCAAAAAAAAAATAATTAATAAAAAAAAAAAAAAATAAATAATAATAATAATAATAATAATAATAATAATAATAAAAGGAGTTGTATCAACTGTCTTTGTGGATGTACTGACTTGATTCGAAATGGCAGCTGAAGTGGACATTCGTCTGTAAACAAAAACATGATTTACATTAATCACATAAAATAAAATGAAATGTTTGATATAAATAATCATAGATAAGCCTCAAAATACGAAAGAATTGCACCAATGTATCTATCAATTCCTCGAGTAAATAAGCTTCGGAACAACAGCATATTATAAACAATTTAGGCTGAGACCCATGAGGTCAATCAGCGCTGAAAGGAAAATTGAGAGCAAAAGGTCTGAAAGGCGTAACAAAAGGAAAACCTCAAAAAAACAGGACAAAAGTAAGATAGAAGAAAGAAAGAGGAGGTACAGCAAAAGAAATGAATGAAAGGGTTACAGCAGCTTATTAATGGGGCTGAAGAGACGGTACAAAGAACCTAAAGTTATGCCTTCAGTGCACCTCGAGTGAGGAGGTACACTTCATAACGGTGCTTTGGGGGCCATGGAAATCACAAGAAAAAGAGAGAGAGAGAGAGAGAGAGAGAGAGAGAGAGAGAGAGAGAGAGAGAGAGAGAGAGAGAGAGAGAGAGAGAGAGAGAGAGAGAGAGAGAGAGAGAGTATGCAGAAATTGGTCAACAAATTGTGAAGGGTTTATTACAGCATTGAAAAGTGGAAAATTGCAATTCAGCAGCTTACAAGTTGTGCTGCAAATCTGCAAAGTGTTCCTACGTAACAGCTTTAACAACAGACCGAAAAGATCCCCCCTGATGGTATAGTATAAGATTAAGACTTGACAGAAGAAAAAAAAATGTCTAGACAAACTGGAAGGTTGAGAGGAAGCAATAAGAACAATGTCTAAGTTACTTACATCAATTTACAACAATATCTGGTTCCTATATTCAGACTTTTCTGGTACGGCTAGAGTATTTTCAGCAGTTTTTAGACTAATTTCGTTTCATTAGAACCTAACAAATTCAATGATACTCTTTCTGGTTAAATGAAGCCTAAACATTTGATGAGAACTGAGCAGAAAGCTGAAATACATAAGTTACAATACAAAATCAATTTACAGTTTGGTATTACTGTTACAATAATTTTCCCATTATTCAAAATTTAAAGTTAAATCTTCAACAATAACAGCTACATTTTTCAACAATAACAATTAAATCTTCAACTAAAATCATTTAAATTCAATGGGAACTCTATGCAATAATTCAACACTAAAAAAAGATTATTACAGTATAACCAGAAATTCTCTATATGTCAAGACACTTGCATTTTTTCTAAAACAGACTAGACCTATAACTTAGAAATAAATGCTTTTCTAAAATAATTGATGTTAAGAGTCACAAGCAACTTGAGACATAAAACCCTCTTGCAATGTAACTACATGCAATTTCAGAATTGATTTGGGTCCTGAGCTTAGGCAGAACTCTTCTGTTAAGATTTACTTTCTGATAAACATTCTTGAGGCCAAGTCTGCGTGTAACAAAACTTTCTGATTATTAGATAGTTTCCCCATTAGTTCTTTCCACTTTGCTGTTCAACCTCTTTAACCTAACTACTGCAATTTGCACTGTTCATGAACAATCAGTCCCTCTGTATAACCTTACAAGGAAAGAGAGTTAAAAATCGTATTCGATTAAGTAGCAAATATCCTAATAGCTATGAGTCTACTAAAGAAGAAATTGATCTTGTGTGTCAAATGTCCCGAATATACTCAGTTCCCTAGAGAAAAATAAATGACTAACTAGTTCTCAAGGTAGGCGATTTTAACTGTTCACATAACAAAGAATGCTTATTCATTCTTATTTCAAATATAGCCTTGTCAAACTACTCTCTTTCAGAGACTACTTTCGAATTGACATTCATATACTTAGGCACCGTTGCATATACTTAGGCACCGTTGTTAACAACACCTAATCTTATTAAGGTAAACACTTTGAATTTGAGTCTACTTACAGGTTCATCTACCTATGATATTTTCAGAAAAACCAAACTATCCACAAGTAATGCATTCAATATGCCTGAATCATTTACTTAAAATACCATTAACAGTATTCCAAATGGCCCTTAAAGTAACAGTGAAATTCAGAGTTCATTTATTCAATAATTTATCTATGATACATTTAGACAACAATGCAAGATTGTCCTCAAAGTAACACTTAATTTGGAACCTCCCCATACCAGCCTCAGTGTCTTGAAATATGCAGAGATGCCATGAGGATAATGCCCTTGATACAATACTCTCCAATATTAACCTTTAAGTGATGGATGTTACATGTTAAGCAAGAACCATTATTGTCATGGAAATCTTTGTACAAAATTCACAGTTTTGTTTATCACTTGGAAAGAATGACAAGTTCTTTATACGTTTTTATTTTAGATCAAACTAATAAACTAAATTCTGAGATATCTGTCTTAACATCGCAATCACGTCAATGCTTCAGGATGAGTTTTCTCTCGTGTCAAACAGAACCTTTCAGTAACCTAAGCTTCAAAGTATAGGAACCAACGCTCATATAACATGACAATAACGCAAGACCTTGGAACTATAACAAATTTTCTAAAGGAAATCTGATTTAGATCACTAAAGTAACAAACTGTGGACAAAACTTTCAAAATGCATACGAGAAGCTTAATTCCAAGTCCCTACTGCTATGGAAGTTAGTAGTAATATCTTTAAGCTTTACTGAGAAAAATATCAGGAATAATTAGCCGTGAATATCATCTATTCTATAATAGTAAATACCTCACAGGTTTGACTCCACACAGCTATTCCTAACTATATTGACCAACACGAAGATATTCCATTAAGTCAGTCAAACCTATTGTTTGCAACTGTTGAACTTTTTGCTATTGATAGTTTTTATTGAAGGTTGGGAAATGACAGAAAATAATCATCATATCCTACCACTTGGTACATAGGCAAGTGTATGGGTTGGACAATGACCCGCTGGATACTGCAAATCCCAACTAGACGAAAATGTATTCTGTGAAACAGTCAATTACTTGACTGTACGTATCCTAAAACTGATTGAACCTATAGTCATCTTAAACTGGTAAGAAATGGAAACAGCTGTCCTGAAATGTACTGAAGTACTTAACATTATAAACTTACGAATCTTGAGTAGCCAAGACTGTGCCACAAAACTATTGTTTAACTGGTAAGAAAATGATTGGTGGGACCATTTCATCTGGCCATAAGCAACAGTTGTCACAGGTTAAGTACTACATTCTACTTGTTAGATATAAATGTAGGCTTTCTTGAAATCCAGTTCTTCATTCACAGATACTTGTTGAATTGCGAGGCGATACTGTGGTCTAATCAGCTTGTCCCATACGCACCCTGCAGACGATTTCCTGTAGAGATGAGGCAGAAGTTAATAATATCATATCACCGAGATCTTTAGGCTTACAAAGTAATGAAAGATAATTCGTCATAACCAGACTTCAAGCATCCTATACCTAGGCCCCTTTCACTGAAAGGGGCACAGTTGGGACAAGGTCTTTTTCAGACAGTGTTGGGGGTCTGTAGCACTTTATGAACCACATCTAATTAAATTAAATTTTTTTCACAGCTACTGTAAATATTAATTCAAAATTGAACTGCAAGGAAAAGGTAGAAGGCTTCTTAGTGTAAGTTCTTGTTAGCAAATTACAGTAAAATGTTCATTACCTTTACCTGCATTATTATTATTATTATTATTTTATTTTTATTAAAAAGTAATGGCTACTTCAGCAGCATTACACTTGTAGAGATTCTTCTATTTTGCGAATAGCGGCTTTTTCAGTGCTACTTAAACAGGCTAGTAGAGCGCCTATAGAGGTCATGGTAAATACAGGGTCAAAATAGGTGTATATATTTGAATTTTACAGATAAACATATGATAACATAGCACAAAGTCATTAAACGATATTTTTCTCTCTTTCTCCTTCTTTTCTTAAAGCGAGCTTTGTCTGGAGCTGCCAGACATCCTCGGGCTGGGAAGCTGAGGGTGGACTGATCTTGGTGCGGTGTCCGTCCTCCTCATATCTTGTGGCGTTGACAACAGGGGGTCTGCCCCATGTTTGTCTCCTATAGGCTGGTGGCGGCGAGTCTTGTTTTCATTGGCTGCCTGAGCCAGGTCTCAAGCCACTTTCCTCGAGCCGATGGTTGCGTTGCAGCATATCCTGCAGCCGCCGGGACCTCCTAAGCGGCGCTGTAACATTGATGGGCGTTGCGCTACGCTGTGGGACGTCACGGCTACTTTGATTTCCATCGGCTGCAGGAGTACCGATGGAAATCAAAGTAGCCGTGACGTCCCACAGCGTAGCGCAACGCCCATCAGTGTTACAGCGCCGCTTAGGAGGTCCCGGCGGCTGCAGGATATGCTGCAACTGCAAACCATCGGCTCGAGAAAGTGGCTTGAGACCTGGCTCAGGCAGCCAATGAAACAAGACTCACCGCCACCAGCCTATAGGAGACAACATGGGGCAGACCCCCTGCTGTCAACCACAGATATGAGGAGGACGGACACCGCACCAAGATCAGTCCACCCTCAGCTTCCCAGCCCGAGGATTGTCTGGCAGCTCCAGACGAAAGCTCGCTTTAAGAAAGAAAGAGAGAGAGAGAGAGAGAGAGAGAGAGAGAGAGAGAGAGAGAGAGAGAGAGAGAGAGAGAGAATCGTTAATGACTTTGATGACTTCATAGTTTATCTGTAAAATTCAAATATATACACCTATTTTGACCCTGTGATTTTACCATGACCTCTATAGGCGCTTTACTAGCCTGTTTAAGTAGCACTGAAAAAGCCGCTATTCGCAAAATAGAGAAGAATCCCTACAAGTGTAATGCTGCTGAAGTAGCCATTACTTTTAATAAAGTATGCTTGAGAGAGGGTCTGCTTCCTAAGTATTATTATTATTATTATTATTATTATTATTATTATTATTATTATTATTATTTATTACTTTCTTAGAAGAAGCCCCTCTTTCAAACATTCTGATAAAAGAATGGCTGTGTTTTGCTAATTAATTCTAATTGATAAAACTTTATTATTATTATTATTATTATTATTATTATTATTATTATTATTATTATTATTACTTGGGGCCTGGCTATAACGTTTCTAAAACCACTTCAACATTATCCTTAATCTGGCAAGATTTTTCAGTA
>NC_087214.1:12002596-12052177 GCF_015104395.2 Macrobrachium nipponense | reverse complement strand
CCTCCTCCATCTGGGTATCCAATGTCTTTGCTGTGATCTGAAGTTCCTACTGTGGCGACGCCTGAGATGTATTTAGGTAAGAATTGTTCTTACGTTTGGCTGGCAGTGAAAACTGAATGGGGTACATCTCATCACGCCAACTCATCGCGCCAACTCATCCCCGGCCCAATCATCCCGGCCCAAATCATCCTGGCCCAACTCATCCCGGCCCAACTCTATTCCGGCAGTGATTATGAAATTCCAGTAAATATTAAAAACACCTTTATTCAGAATCAAGTATGACTCTTTCATGACACTAAAAATAAATTAACACTGGGATCACTGTCTTTCAATAAAAAATCTTCCTTCTGGTTTGGCTCTGTTTCGTAGGTCGAATATTCATCAGGGATTGCTAAATGATTTAGGTCAACTGGATTTGGCGGAGAGGCACTAATCTGATTCCGTTTCCGACGAATAGTTTTCTTTAGAGCCGACGAATTCGGGAGTGATCCGAAATAGGATGCCCAGAACGGATGCATGAGCCAGCGTTAAATAGTGTTTTTTTGATACTGTATCAATCAAAATTTTGTTTATCGTGATGCTTTACGTAAGAGAATCCAACTGGAATTTTAGTTGGCATTCAGTTAACGTTTGTCCTTTGTTTTAAGGCTTTGGTGTGATACAGATTTCACAATCGTTCATGCGTAGTTACCCAGACATTCCGATCATGTTTCGGCTCGATTGTGGAAGTCCAACCTTCAAAAACCATGTCCATTATATATTATAAAAGACTTCAAACTTTGAAATAGTACAAATTCCTAACAGTGAAAATCTTAGGCCTATGTATCCCAAAGCTCACAGGTTAAAGGAATAATTAGATTATCGTTCACTATACCATACCGGATGAGTTCCAGCAAAATATAAGTTAAATGTGCAACCTCGGATAATTCGTCAATGCAGCTTGGTTAATTAATCCATTGCTATTCGTAAAGTTCCTTATAGAATGATGTGTGACGCCAGTTTTAGTAGCCACCAATCTATCAGTTAGTTATAGAATGCTGATTTCTCCTCATCTTGGTTTCGTTGACTGATGAGGAACGATTACTAAGGGCATATTTACAGTGACAGTCTGGCACTGTAGGGTGGTGTGTGTTGTGTGAGCTTTACCTGTGGTTTACCTGTGGGCGTCCTTACCTGTCACCATACCACCGAGGGCGGTATGATGGCAAATGACTGGCCTACTAATTTATTAATTTATTTTCTACTGGAAGGAACAGTACCATTTTGAATAGGGCGTGAGTGTTAAGTTGACTTCAGAAAATGAAAGCACTAAACTGGTGACTCGCAGATGTAGAAGGACATTCAGCACAGATAAAGATTGACCCTGGCAACCATTTTAAATTCATTTATAGCTTCGAGTACCATTAAAGATAGAAGGTATTACAGCACACTCTCGTATTATGGGAATAAGTCTACTTGGATTTCACGATTAGCGATAGTTGCCTCTTATACACACATGCATTTCGGGTAAAAGGACGTGTTTATGTACATAAAATAAGGATGAATAAATGTGATATTATATATTTTAGGAGGTTATTGTTAATAAAGGCATATTCCTACACTTCACGTGCTGAGTGAAGGTACTAATCATATTCTTGCGAGGAGACTTCAGTCAGTCAGTCAGTCATGACGGCTTGAAACTCGAAGTGTTGATGTCCAGTGTTCACAATTTTGGCAAATGATAAATGATTTTCTTTTTTTGTCCTTAAAATGGGTGAAACGTAGATTGGAATGTTATTGGTAATGTTTGTTACTGATTTTCTATAACCTATTAAGTCGAGGGTGACATTTGAGGTTTGATCAAAGGCAGACCAGCATTCGTTCATGGGACCAGCCTCCATTTCTGTCATACGGACAAAAATATGCCGGATGTCAGTGAACTCTCCTAGACCTTAGAGTCAGGATTCTGAGCATATTAAATTCAGCATACAAAGAAAAAGGGCTGGGCGGGGGTTGGGGGTGTGGGGGCGGGGGGGGTGGGGGGTGGGGGGGTGGGGGGGGGCCAGTCATTGGCTGCCAGCAGAGGAGAGAGAGCTTAAGAAAACGTTTGACTATCGAGTGCATGAGATCATTGACGTAGGTGCGATGTGAATGTGAAATGCTGTGCACAGTTTCATTTCATTTTATTAAGTTCTAGTCGATATAATGGCTGTTAAATCTTGACATATTGCATTTTAAAAATGCCTTATCACAGCATTTTTAAAAAGAAATTGGCGCACTGCTTTCCAGTCTCTTAGATTCAGTCAGTCTCGTTCAACATCAGAAACTGGTAATATAAGAGAGAAAATAATCAGTTGCATCGGGCATTATTGAATGGCATTCAAACATTTCTGATGTGACGCTACACGACGCCATTCAGGTGTTGTTTTGAGAGAGAATTAAATTGGTTTTCATGGCCCCAAAAGTACCCCTAGGGGTTTGTACCGGAAGTGCACCTCCTCTCGCGCGGTGCACGGAAGGCATAACTTAAGGTTCCAAACCTGCAACCCCTTCTTTCATTCCTTTTGCTGTACCTCCGTTCGAATTCTCTTTCTTCGATCTTACTTTCCTTAACTCTATTCTAATCATTGTTTCATATTGCAACTCCTTTTTTTAAGGGTCTCCTCTAATGACACCTGTCAGACCTTGTCCCTCTCAGTTTTCCTGTCGGCGCTGAATGATCTCGTCAGCCTAAATTGTATATACTCGTAATAGTACTTGAGGAATTGACTGGTACAATTCCTTTGTAGTTTTAGGCCTATCCTATTGTCCCAAAGATTAGGCAATTACTTGAGGAATTGACTGGTACAATTCGCTTTTAGTTTCTTGCCCACATATAATTATTTGCATCATATTATTTTTTTTTTACATTATATGTGATTAATGTAGATTTTTTTGTTCTACAGACTGAGCTTTCACTTCAGGCCATTTCGAATTCAGTCATGTCGTTGCTGTACATCCACAAAGACAGTTGATACAACTCATTATTATTATTATTATTATTATTATTATTATTATTATTATTATTATTATTATTATTATTATTATTATTATTATTATTATTACTAAAGTCATTCGATTACTAAATAAGGAAGAAAAAACCGTCATTGAATTGATCACTGACGCTAGATCCAAATATAGAATTTAATAAATCGGTAAACCCAGTCACTTCACACACACACACACACACAGAGAGAGAGAGAGAGAGAGAGAGAGAGAGAGAGAGAATGTCCCCTCAACAAATTGAAATCTGATACGCGCTCTATTATTGCCAGTTCGTCGTTTTGAAAGAATCGGCGGTCGTGAGCAATTCGTCAGTCCACCTTCAGGAACCATTTGCAAAGCTAAAAAGAGTTGATATAGTATCTTGTTTTGTAGTCAATTATTATCGATAATCAGTAAGTAAATCAATTAGTAAATCGAGAAATTTTTAAGTAAATCGATGACACCCTTTTGAGATTCAACGCGGTAATCTGAGGTAGTTTTTGTTTTATAGGAATTATGACGAAATGTCGATTCATTCAAATTTGTGATTGAGTAATTAAGAGAATTTCAAAACAAGTGCCTATCAATATGACGCAAAGATGACATTTCCTATTATGAAACTCGTAATTGTTTGAGAAATCAGTTTTAGCGTTTTAAATTGCTTTTTATGGAGACGAACTGCTTTTGTATCAAGTCGGCTTTATGGATGTGATGAAACGACTTCAGTTTGTACCAAAACGACGACTGAGGAGGAGGAGGAGGAGGAGGAACCACTTGGAACCACCTGAAGCCTAAAATACGTCAGCTGACGTCGAGGTTAAATCTATTCAACATTCATGACAGGAGTCGACAACTGAACCTGGTAAGTTATCATGTTCGCCTACTCCTCGGGGAGTAAGCCTACAAACTGTTGTTGCTGTGTTGAGTTGTTGCTGCTGCTGTTCTCGTGTGGGGGTTGGGGGGGGAGAGGGTGTTTGGTGGTTAGGACACCCCTATGGAGGAGCCTAAAAAACGGTCTGACAAAGGCGTTTCGCGTCGAGTAAAGATACAGGAATTTAGTATAGGATATTGATGATTTATTATGAGAATGAACGTAAAAAATAAATAATGAGCGTGTTAAACAGTGCAGAAAAATAATTTCTGATAAAATATAGCATATTTTTAATCTCCATTGGTGAAACAGCACGCTATTTCGTTTAGTTTAGAAGGTAAAAAAATATCCTGCGGTCGCTCAAGGTTGGAGGAGAGTTTGCAAAAAATTTTGCATTCAGTCAAAAAAACATTTTTTCCCGTAACCACAACGGTTTAATGCTTTTACTTTGATTTAAAAGAGGCCCGTTAATCTGTCGACGACGCAAGGTGTCGGTCGACCCCGTGCTAAAATATTGATCATTTTTAAAATTAACGCAAATAACTTTTGCCATAAAACACCGACTCTGCTGGAGATATAAATCCGAATCGACAGGTATCTACAGACCTTGTTATATATATGTAGACATTGTATATAGGTATATACAGTTCCTATGTAAAAGTACGAACCCTGACATAGGAGAAGGTTAATATACCATTTGCCTAGAACTTTAGTATCAACTTTTCACCAGAGGTGTCATGTTAAATAATACATCGTAGCTACGATAGATCTTCCATACTTAATAGGGTTATTTTTAGATATTTAGTCTGTTCTGAAAATCTATAATGAGTCTGTAAAACAGTCGATTCCATTAGCATTTGACAGAACAAATATTGCTATGAACTTTTTGCAATTCATGATCAGATTTTGTAATGGTATTTATTGCATGCTTCTGGTTGGTTTATAAGATTACCTATTCATTTGCATAAAGTTAGTCAAGTATTCGTATAAAATGGACACAAAACCAAAAGCTTCCTGAATTAATCCTCCTTTATAACATAACGTGCTACATTGCTTTGCACGTGTCACACAATGCCGTAGGACTATAGTCAGTGTATGTGACCCGTCGACTATATTCTGTTTCATTAAGAGGCACTCTTCTTCTATGATTGTCGAGACAATTAATTAACAAATACTTAATCCACGGCAGAGGGATTAGAGAATCCCTCTGCTGTGGTTTAAGTTCGATTTAACCAAAACCAGACTAACGATTAATTTATTTCTCAGGTCTGTCTGTCTGTCTGTCTTTCTGCGGGCATTACGAACACTGATGACGTCCACGACAACACAATTCGCAGTCTCGAATTTCTTAAGACAATCGTGTGGCCACTCAACTCATTATTGGTAACGAATTTGTATATACCACTTTTTTGACCCGATAACAGTGTAACTATACAGTGTAACTATAGATAAGAATAATGAAAGCTAGTATACTTACTTGATCTGCTGCAAGAATTCTCGAAGCCTTTTGGATGGAGCTGAAGGAGAAATAGTCTGCCATTTTAGATTCGAATATTTCAGCCCAATGTCGGTTTTGCCAAAAGATTTCTTGAAGAGAAAAATAAGAGTCGAACATTGAATTAATCTTAAGTGGTATTGCTTTCGTGATTTATGGGTCTAATTCACGGTAAGGAATATTGCAATGAAAATGTAATCAGTTTGAGAACTTACAATCTATTAATAACTTACAGTTAGTTAAGTCAGATTTCTAAGTGTTTTAATTGCATTAGGAATTTTTTCAAGTGTTATAGAGTATCTAGACAAAATACTTCCACAACAAAGGACGTATTGGTATTACTGGTATAAAACTCTCCTAGCTTTTAAAATAGTACGCCATGATCAAATGTTGTTAGGACTGTTGATCAAAAACATGAGTGATGCCCTTTACGAGCTAAAACAGGTCTGTGGGGTAATATAACAGTAACATTAAAGCCTTACAATTTTGGGGAAATGCTTTTCATCATTGCTATCAATACTGAAAGATTGCTTTCATTTCAGCAATTCGCTAACTTTTGCATAAAGCATCTCGGTACTATGGAATTTTGAAGTTCTGACTAGCTTAAGTTTTCTCTGTAATTCTCAAATGGTTATTGGTCAATTCATGTTATTTTATTATAGGAAATAATTTTTTTTTAAATGGTTTGTTTTTTAAAGAGTACTTTGAGGTTAACTGAGCCAACCAGAGGAGTGTTTGGATGTGACAACTAGAGAGAGGTGGGGACGATGTTAGTACTGAAAAATCTTGCCAGATTAAGGATAATATTGAAGTGGTTTTTAGAACGTTATAGCCAGGACAATAGTAATAATAATAATAATAATACTAATAATAATAATAATAATAATAATAATAATAAAAATAATAATAATAATAATAATAATAATTCGGAAGGAGACCCTCTCGTAGACATGTTTTGTTAAAATGACTGCTGCTTCAGCACTATTAATCTTATAAAGGAGTCTTCTCTATCTTTCTGATGACGGCTTTCTCGTTGTTGCTTAGACTGGCGAGCAACGCACCAAGGGCATGGTAAAATTCGGTTGAGTCATTTGATATTATTGCTTATACAATTCTCTCTCTCTCTCTCTCTCTCTCTCTCTCTCATTCTCTCTCTCTCTCTCTCTCTCTCTCTCTCTCTCATCTAACGCGACGTTTCCTCCTGATCGACAGGACATTATCAAGCGATAACTGCTGAGGGACTGAATTCCAGTGGTTGTTGTTGTTGTTTAAGATTAAGCTGGCTTTATGCCAGCACGGGCTCTTGCTCACAGAGCAGCCCGTAGGTCATTTGAATTTTTTGGATGTAAAGGTGATTTTTAAGGATATGAGGTGAGCCTTTATTTATGATTCTATGGGTTAGCATGTGAGATGGTATTGATTTGAAAAAAGGAAAGGAAAGGTAAACAGGCAAGGTTACAACCCCTTTAAACCCTAAGGTACCCATTAGTAGAAGTAAAGATCGATAGTAGCGAGTCCTGGCGAGTCAGAGATGGCCAGTAAGGAAATCGAAAAATTTATAGTCGTAGAAAACGGAAAAAAGGCACATTAATCTATGGAGTTCAAGTACCATATTTCACTTACGTTAATGAAAAGAAAAAGATCGCCGATCGATAGTAATAGAGATTCGGCGAGAGAAAAACGAAATATTATAAGTTTTAGAGAAAGCAAAACAAAAGTAAACAACAGCTTAAGCGGTAGTTAGAGTGACAGTTGAAATATTCGGTCGTTAGACGTGAGGCGGCCGAAAAACGGAGGGAAAGGAGGATTGCTTAGTAAAATAAAAAGCAGTTCATGCTATAAACAGCACTTTTCACGAAGGAGGTCATCTGGAACTGATCTCTATGGTCCAACACAGAACGTGGACGAGCTCAGAGAACAGTTGATGATCGTTCTATTGCAGAATGGGTAATTGCCTTTGAGGAGTTCTGAATCGAATTCAGATTGGAGGAAATCATCTGGGAGGGAGATCTCAAAGTTGAGGGCTTCCTGGAAGATCTCTGTAAACAGTCGTTCATTAAACGTGTAGTGTTTGTCGGCGAGAGCTCTATGTATGAAGGCATTAAATTCATCATAGGTCATTAGGAGCTTGTTTATTCCTTGTTCTCCTACGAAGCGGAATTCACTTTCCAGAGGCGACAGATTTCAGGTTTGCTTTGCAGGTCTGGGTGTGTCCATGTCTTTCTTAGGTGTGAAATCCTCGGTTTGCGTTCCAGCTTCGGCATACAGAACGGGAGCTTCTGTAGTTTGTCTCGAACTGCATATCTTTCAACTGGTGCTTGTTCTGTCTGGAGTTCCTGCTTCGACCACGACAGGAGTCGCGTCCGTCGGCGATGCGAAGGCGGTGGGGGAATAACCTGAGGGTTGGGGGGGAATAAACTGAGGGGTTGAGGGAATGACAACTTAGGGTCGGGGGGTTGGAAGGGGTTTGGGAATTGTTTGAGGTTGGAGGGAGGTAAGGAGGTGAGGGGTTTGGATATAATGACGAGGTTTGGGTGATCTGCAGGGGAAGGTTGAGTTTGTGGTGGAGGTGGCCGATTAGTTCTCGGATCAATACGTGGTTCACATGGTGTTCGGCTTGAGGGCGATGGTTGTCGTTCTCGAGGTCTTACTGGGCGGTGGAGAAATGCCCTTCATCCTCCAGATTTTCTCCAGTCTGACAGGGCACCCCTTGAACCATGCATGATGAGACTGATGGCAGTTTGGGGCATCGGGCAACGGTGTGGCCTTTTGCTTTGAATTTGTTGAGGCAAACGTCGGTCCTCATGCTTCTGGCTGCAAATTCCACAGACATGCTGGGCGTGCACTCCCTCCTGTGATGCCCAAACCTCTGGCACTTGAAACACCTGAGAGGTTCGGGGATAAAGGCCTTCGTCTTATAGTTTCCAAGGATCCCAAGGCTGATGAAGTCTGGGATTTTGCCTCTAAACGTAGCTTCGACTTTTGAGTTTCCTCTTCAGTTTTCCATCTCTGTTTTTCACTTTGCAACGTGAAGCAGTCAATATGCCTGGTACTTCGAGAATTCGCTCAATAGTCCACATATTTAGGGACTTTGCAAATCATTGCTTTCGATGTCTTCTCAGCTGGTCCAAAAGGAGGCATAAAGGATCGTTCTTCATGGAGGTCTGCCGACTGTTGGTCCTTCGGGGTAATAATAAATTCCCCTTTCAGATTCGGTCGGGCTTGGAGTTGTGCTTTTGGGTATTTTTTCTCAAGTGCTAGGACGGCCGCATACGATGTCTGGTGTTCTTTGATGTTGCTTTGAATTTAGGGAGTGCCTGAGTCGTCATGGTAGGTGCTGGAGGCGTCGAAGGTTCAGGAAGGTCGATGACATTGTTGAGGGCTTTTTTTTCGTTTCTTCTGGACTTTCTGGAAGCCCTGATCGTCGAGGGGGGCCGGGTCCGCCTGCTGGGAGCCAGGGAGGACGGCCGCTTTCCTACCTCGTCGTAAGTCGGCAAAGCGAGCTGCTCAGATTATATAATGGGCCAATAATATAGCGCAAGATGACGTAACGTAAAACGTTGATTCCAGTGGCGAGTCCTTCTCCTTTTATCGTGGTGTGCGAGCTCTTCAGTGCGGTCAGTAGCACTTCTCCGGCAAGGTCAAGTTTTTATTGGTTCCCGGGAAGGTGACTCATACGGCGGGCATTGAACGAGTCTTGCAGACCTTCTCAGGTATGGGGGGTATCACCGGGGTGGGAGCCACTTGATTGGCTTCTACCTGCGTGACGTCACCCCTGGTATTATTCTCATGTCCGTGTTCGTTCCATGCGCGCTGGTACTTTCGTTAGGGGGGAGGGGTGTGTCCTCCTCACACAACGTCGGTATCAAGAACGCTTCTTGGGTGGTATTGAGGGGAGGCTTTTCCTCGAGATGAGCAGGCGCTTTTAGGAGACGCAGACGTCGTGGGTCAGGTGCTCTCCCGATGATCTTAATATTCCTGACGATGTCGTCCTCTCGTGATGTTTCTGCGGTGTACTTGCTTGCAGTACACCGCAGAAACATCACGAGAGGACTGAGGACGACATCGTCAGGAATATTAAGATCATCGGAGAGACACCTGACCCACGGTGTACTGCAAGTACACCGCAGAAACATCACGAGAGACGACATCGTCAGGAATATTAAGATCATCGGAGAGCACCTGACCCACGACGTCTGCGTTCTCCTAGAAACGCTGCTCATCCTCGAGGAAAAGCCTCCCCTCAATACCACCCAAGAAGCGTTCCTGATACCGACGTGTGTGAGGAGGACCACACCCCTCCCCCCTAACGAAAGTACCAGCGCGCATGGAACGAACACCGGACATGAGAATAATACCAGGGGTGACGTCACGCAGGTAGAGGCCAATCAAGAGGCTCCCGGTGATACCCCCTACCTGAGAAGGTCTGCAAGACTCGTCAATGCCCGCCGTATGAGTCACCTTCCCGGGAACCAATAAAAACTTGACCTGCCGGAGAACGTGCTCTGACCGTACTGAAGAGCTCGCAACACCACGATAAAAGGAGAAGGACTCGCCACGGATTTTTTCTTACTGGCTGCTCTGTGAGCAAGAGCCCGTGCTGACACAAGGTCAGCTAAATCAAAAAACAACAACAAAACAACATGGATTTTGCCAACGGCCATTACCACGTTGAAAGCAACATTGAGAAAGCCGTCATCAGAAAGATAGAGAAGACTCTTCATAAGATTAATAGTGCTGAAGCAGCAGTCATTTTTAACAATAATAATAATAATAATAAATAATAATAATAATAATAATAATAATAATAATAATAATAATAATAATAATAATAAAGGTTATCAGGAAAAAACAGCATTCTTTTATCAGAATGTTTGAAAGAGGGGCTTCTTCTAAGAAAGTAATATAATAATAATAATAATAATTCTGATGTAGCATCTCCCTATTTCTTATTTTTCTTCTGTCCATTTCTTCCTTTTTGCTTCTGTAGCTCCAATCTCAGGCTGTTGATGACTGTCGTTGTGGTGATCAGTTGCTGGATGACGACCTCCAAGTACCTGACCGTCTTCCCCTCCCCTTCAATTGGGTTGAATACCTGTTGCCGGACGAAGCTCCTCTGTTGCCAGAGGTTCCATTTACGTCGTTGTCGTTTATTCCTTCATTTCTTTCCATCATTGCTGAGTTTTTGCTATTTAACCCATAGCTGGACCCTACCCCATCAGGGATAGGTACTCATTTACAGCTGAGTAGACTGAGGAAATTATGGTAAAGATCCTTTCCCAAGGAATCAACGCCGAGGAGAGCGGTCACCCATCCAACGACTGACCAGCCCCAATGTTGCTTAACTTGACTAAGTCCATTGACGACCTAACCCACTCCTCACGGCGCCACATCAGAAGCAACCCGACGGAGAGAGGATATAGAGAAGATTGGTCAACACTGGAATGAGAGGATAGCACCCCCCAAACAGAGCAGAGGCTGGCAGACCAAGTAAGAAACATAAAGAAAAAGAATTGGCTCTCCCCAGCAGAAAGAGAAGAACTGGAAAGGGAAATGTCACACGACAACGAATTACACGAAAACGAACTGAGAGACGATGCCACAGAAGACGACAGGGAGATGAGTATCAAACAACGACACACGAAGAAACCACGACGAGTAACAGAGAGGACGGAATGGGTAGAAATGATTAGACAATGGATGGAGCCAGATACAGAGAGAACAAGATGCCCTCCATGAAAGCCTGCAACACCAAGAAACTTAAGGGAGAAAAACAAGTGAGGTCAATGAAATAATGGGCATAATACACACCACCAGTATCACAGAAACAAATAACTTGGTATATGCAGGAGCAAGATTAGTAGCAGAACTGATGGGGACACGAACACCAACGCCACCAACACAACCAAACCCAACAGAAACCAAAACAGCAACCTCCTTGGAAAAGGCGCCTGGAAAAAGCAAATCATGGTGATGAGATCTGACTGAGTAAACTGAAAGAGATGGCAGAAAAAAGGCTAAGAAGCAAGAACACAAGGGAGGAACTCAACGAGAAATACAAAGTACAAGAGAGGGGACTAAACAACAAAATAGAAGATGTAAAAAAGCAGAGGCTTAAGGCCAAAGCACATAAGATCCAACGGTACATGAACAGGAATAAGGGATACCAACAGAACAAAAACTATTCGCAACCAACAGAAAAGACTATACAGCCAACTAAGAGGGGAAGACAACCACCCAGAAATTCTGAAGCCGAACCAAGTAAGAGACTCTGGGAAAACATATGGAGCAACCCGGTATCACACAACAAACATGCAACATGCTCCAGGAAGTTCAAGGAAGAAGAAACAGGGAGAATAAAACAAAGATTCACAGACATCACGACAGACACAGTCAGACACCAACTAAAGAAAATGCCAAACTAGAAAGCCCCAGGTCCCGAGAAAGTCCATGGAAACTGGCTCAAAGACTTCAAGGCCCTACACCCACGATAGCAGAACAACTCCAGCATTGTATCACAAATCACCAAGCACCCAAATGGATGACCACAGGAAGAACATCCTTAGTACAAAAAGGGACAAGAGTAAGGGAAATATAGCCAGTAACTACAGGCCTATCACCTGCCTACCAATAATGTGGAAGTTACTAATAGTATCATCAGTGAAAGGCTATACAACTACCTAGAGGAGACAAACACCATCCCCAACCAACAGAAAGGCTGCAGAAGGAAGTGTAGGGGCACAAAGACCAGCTCCTGATAGACAATATGGTAATGAAGAACAGTAGGAGAAGGAAAACCAACCTAAGCATGGCATGGATAGACTATAAGAAAGCCTTCGACATGATACCACACACATGGCTAATAGAATGCCTGAAAATATATGGGGCAGAGGAAAACACCATCAGCTTCTCAAAAATACAATGCGCAACTGGAATACAATACTTACAAGCTCTGGAATAAGACTAGCAGAGGTTAATATCAGGAGAGGGATCTTCCAGGGCGACTCACTGTCCCCACTTCTCTTTGTAGTAGCCATGATTCCCATGACAAAAGTACTACAGAAGATGGATACCGGTACCAACTCAAGAAAAGAGGCAACAGAATCAACCATCTGATGTTCATGGACGACATCAAGCTGTATGGTAAGAGCCTCAAGGAAATAGATACCCTAATCCAGACTGTAAGGATTGTATCTGGGACATCAGGATGGAGTTTTGAATAGAAAAATGCGCCTTAGTCAACATACAAAAGGCAAAGTAACGAGAACTGAAGGATAAAGCTACCAGATGGGAGCAACATCAGACACATAGATGAGACAGGATACAAATAACTGGGAATAATGGAAGGAGGGGATATAAAACACCAAGAGATGAAGGACACGATCAGGAAAGAATACATGCAGAAACTCAAGGCGATACTCAAGTCAAAACTCAACGCCAGAAATATGATAAAAAGCCATAAACACATGGGCAGTGCCAGTAATCAGCTACAGCGCAGGAATAGTGGAATGGATTAAGGCAGAACTCCGCAGCATAGATCAGAAAACCAGGAAACATATAACAATACACAAAGCACTACACCCAAGAGCAAAATACGGACAGACTATACATAACACGAAAGGAAGGAGGGAGAGGACTACTAATTATAGAGGACTGCGTCAACATCGAGAACAGAGCACTGGGGCAATATCTGAAAAACCAGTGAAGACGAGTTTCTAGAGAGTGCATGGGAAGAAGGACTAATAAAAGTAGACGAAGACCCAGAAATATACAGAGACAGGAGAATGACAGACAGAACAGAGGACTGGCACAACAAACCAATGCACGACAATACATGACAGACTAAAGAACTAGCCAGCGATGACAATTGGCAATGGCTACAGAGGGGAGAGCTAAAGAAGGAAACTGAAGGAATGATAACAGCGGCACAAGATCAGGCCCTAAGAACCAGATATGTTCAAAGAACGATAGACGGAAATAACATCTCTCCCATATGTAGGATGTGCAATACGAAAAATGAAACCATAAACCACATAGCAGCGAATGCCCGGCACTTGCACAGAACCAGTACAAAAATAGGCATGATCAGTGGCAAAAGCCCTCCACACTGGAGCCTGTGCAAGAAACATCAGCTACCTACAGTAATAAGTGGTACAAGCACCAACCTGAGGGAGTGATAGAAAACGATCAGGCAAAGATCCTCTGGGACTATGGTATCAGAACGGATAGGGTGATACGTGCAAACAGACCAGACGTGACGTTGATTGACAAAGTCAAGAAGAAATTATTACTCATTGATGTCGCAATACCATGGACACCAGAGTTGAAGAGAAAGAGAGGGAAAAAAATGGACAAGTATCAAGATCTGAAAATAGAAATAAGAAGGATATGGGATATGCCAGTGGAAATCGTACCCATAATCATAGGAGCACTAGGCACGATCCCAAGATCCCTGAAAAGGAATCTAGAAAAAACTAGAGGCTGAAGTAGCTCCAGGACTCATGCAGAAGAGTGTGATCCTAGAAATGGCACACACGTAAGAAAAGTGATGGACTCCTAAGGAGGCAGGATGCAACCCGGAACCCCACACTATAAATACCACCCAGTCAAATTGGAGGACTGTGATAGAGCAAAAAAAAAAAAAAAAAAAAAAAAAAAAAAACAAAAAAAAAAAAAAAAAAATAATAATAATAATAATGATGCAGGTAAAGGTAATGAACATTTTACTGTAATTTGCTAACAAGAACTTACACTAAGAAGCCTTCTATACCTTTCCTTGCAGTTCAATTTTGAATTAATATTTACAGTAGCTGGTGAAAAAAATTTAATTTTGTACATGCAACTTCCCCGGCAGATATACTTAGCATATGTCTCCGACGTCCGACAGAAATTCGAATTTCGCGGCACACGCTGCAGGTAGGTCAGGTGATCTACCCCTGCCGCTGGGTGGCAGGAATAGGAACCATTCCCGTTCTAGAACCAGATTTTCTCTGTCGCGGTAGTGTCAACATATGTTGTTGCTACCTCCTGACTTGATTTTCGTTTTTTCATCGCCATCGATCTTCTGGGCTGTCTTTTGCAGGGAAGTACTGGGTCTTTGGTTCGGCATACGCTTTTATCAACTTTTTAATGAATTTGGCTTCGAAAATTTCGAAGAATATATGACGTGTAACTACCGAAATTTTCGGTAGACACTCACATAGTTTGCAAGAAGGGAAATATTAATATTTATTCATTAATACGTGTAATAAGTGTTAGAATATATTGAGGAATATACTGACTTCCTACTTTAGGGAGTCAGTAAAGCATGTAACTAGATATGTTTCTTTTAAAAGTTTTTGGAAAACTCGTACTAATGAGCAATAGAGTATTAACAGTACTAGTAGTGTTGCATCCTCATCACCTTCTTATTTCGCAGAAACTTCAAATCATAATTGCAATTTGAAGACAAGGATTGTGGCTCAAAATGCGAGCTATTAAAAGGAAGGTAAGAAGTGATTACTAGTGTTCCCCACCTTGCAGTGGAGGGTGCGTCTGATCGGCTCTGTCTCGCTCCAGGCCTAGACCTCTTTCAAGCTCTCAAGCCCAGGGGAGAAGGAATGTCGAACAAGCCGTAAGGAGGTTTCAGAGAATCCCCACTGGTCAGCGTCCCCTCGGCAGGTTCTGTAGAGCGTCCCAGACTGCCAAGGATAGCCATTGAAAGGCATCCTTAAAAAAAGTGCGTCTCTTCATCTTACATCCGATAAGAGACGAAGAATGTATATGTTTTGATGATCTAGCGCGTTCTCTGAAAACTAAGAGAACACTGAGCAAGAGCCAGCCAGGAACTTAGGAAGCCGCGTTCCAGCAAGCTAGCGTGAGCCACGTTCAACAGCCAGCAGCGAGCAGCGTTCCAGAAAACAGACTAGCGCGAGCCGCGTTCCTACAACCAAACGCGAGCCGCGTTCTAGCAACTGAGCGCGAGCCGCGTCTAGAAAATTTTTCTTGGCGCAAGGCGCCTTCAAAGAGACGAAGCGCCAGCCTGGCGCAAATTGCGCCAGAAAAACAGACGGCTAGAGCAAGGAGCCTGATAGTACAGTGGCAATCAGAACGATCCTTCCATGAACGTTTTCCGGGCAAGAGGCTCTTTCTAAAAGGGGTCTAGTAGGCGCTCGGAAACTATCAGGGCGCACGGGACCTTCCACGCAAGCGGAACGTTCCAGGAGCGAGTCTCCTTTCTAGCGTGCGGAACATTCCAGGCGCCCGGAACTATCCAGGCACTAGGCGCAAGGAGCCAGGCGCCAGAATATTCCAAATCTTCTATGAGAGAGGTAGGTCAGTCGCGAGGCTCCTCTTTGAGTTTTTAACTTGAGCAACTTTCCCCTGGCAAAGGTGCAAGATGTCGCACAGGCGGCCGTCGTGTTTGTCAGAAGGATTCTGATACTAAGAGAAGCCATTTTTTCATTATTCAGAAGACTCCTGTTTTGGCAGTTCCTCTCAATGCGGACTCTCTCCTTCATTCATGCTCTTCCCTCGTTATGAAGAGGCAAGAGCTTTGGGAGTTTTTCTTATAAGAATCTCATAGACGTTTTGGGGTATGATGGCGGATAGGAAATATCTACTTCCTTCCGTAAAACCCTTACAGATGAACAGGAATTCTGTCTCTTCTGCGATTTATGAGGAAATCACGAAAATTTTTTAAAGAGTTCCTGGATTAACTTCCTTCCTTAAGGAGATATATATATACTCTTTCTATCGTTCTATAACGAAAAGAACGAAGACAGTAAAAATTTTTCCTTTCTCTATCTGCCTCGGCAGGGAAAGAAGGTAGTAGAGTATCTGCTGTATGAGAATATGATACGGCAATCACACTACCGTAGTTACTTCTTTTCAGAGCAACTCCATTACCAAGTATCCTTCCAGGAATTTCCTAGGAAGGACTACGCTTAAAGGGATTGTTAAGACAACACCTACTTAGCTTCTAGATTTATCGAAGTCTTGTTTCGCTAAAATATGCATTAATAAGAACTTCATGAGTTCGATAATAATTTTATAAGATTCCTTTATTTAATGGAGTAGCTGGCAACTCTGGAAGAGTAAGGCCAGACGGCTAACGGAGACTGCTATCGCGCCTTAGAGACCAACGCAGTATCATGTAGGTGCGGTCATGAGTGGTTGGTTACATGTCCTCTCTCCTGCGGGATGGAATAACTAACCGTGTCTCTCCCCTACAATCGCGGTTTTAGCCTCGGATTGAGGGATAGTTAAGCAAACATAAATAAAATATTTGTCTGCCTTTTGCTAAGAAGCTTTCAATAAGAAAGATATTACAACATTTCAATGCTTTTTACCGTAGGTAACATTATTAAAGGATTCTAACGCAGCGGAACTCTATATTATATGATGCTCTCATGCTTACGAAAGCATGGCTTATAGAGTACATGCTTAGTGAGAGCTGAAGTAGTAGGAGAGAATTCACTTTATGACTACGGTATGGTCAAGTCTTATGCTCATACCGAGGTTAACTACAGAATTCCTAGTATCCTTACAAAGGTTTCCTAGGTTAATGCTGTTTACCTCAATGTGACAGTATTATAAAGGATTCTAATAAGGCAGAGCACGATATAATATAATTCTCTCATCCTTTCGAGAAACGCACACAACCTTTTTAGAATCGGATATTGCTCAAGAGAAGATGGGTGAGTCGGATGGGAAACATTCTCTTAGTGGCAGAAGTTGTTTCCCTGAATGGACTATACTACGTATATAAAAGTTTTTTCCTACTAAGAACGGAATTAACCACGTGAGGTGTCGGGTACCATAAAGGCACAGATGTTCTGGCACATAACCTTAAAAGAACTAGAAGGAAGCGCCAGCCTGGCGCAAAGCGTCAGAAGCGCCAGCCTGGCGCAAATTGCGCCAGAAGCGCCAGCCAGGCGCCAATGCAACCAGAAGCACCATCCAAGATATTTTCTCGTTTTAGCGAGTTATTAACCTAAGAGTCCAGTAGTGGTTGGTTTGGTGTTTGCTTCTCACCTCGGTGGTCGCGGGGGTTCGTTCTCGGCCATTCCATTGAGGAGTGAGAGAGGTGGATTTCTGGTGATAGAAGTTTACTCTCGACGTGGTTCGGAAGTCACGTTAAAAACACCATACAAACAAAGTAAACAACCATACCTCTCGGAGGCTCGGTAACGGCAAGATTCGTTCCTGATTTCGTACCCATTTTAAATCGGAAAGGGGTCTCTTACAAGGATGATGAAATGATTTATTTTAATCACTTAGGCCAATTCCACGACTCCTCTCATATCGCCAAAGAGCATCGAGAATCTTTTTTTTTCGCCCCTGTTCGCGTTAACAAAAGAGAACCTATTTGGGAACAGACACGGAACGTAACGATCCTTAAGAGGTTCGATGCAAGATTTTGCATGTCGTGAGAACCTTCTCGATCGAAGATAATAACTGTTTAACATATGTCTAACATTTATTGAAAAGAGTTTTGAGAACCTGCGGAAAGTCTTCTTCATAGATCTCTTCGCAAGGTAGAAGACGAACAGGCTTCCTATAGACTGCTTCTTTTTCCTCGAACCAAGAGAGGTAGCAATATACGACATCTTTAATTTAAAGAAGGGGAATAAACTTTAGTCTTTTTTCCCCTAGTTATAAATTCTTAACAGATATTAAGATAAATGGGCGTCAAAGGAAGAGAGGATGAATGCCTCATTTTGGCCTTAGAGAGTTGATTCACAGAAGTCACGTTCTTCTCACAGCATGTTTCGTAAGGCTTTCCAAGAGTATCTGGATATTCTATCGAATCTATTATAAATAGACCTGAAAAACCTCTCCACTCTGAGTCTGTCCGCGTGCAGACTGACCAGAAGTGGACATGAATGAGAGGATTTTTCAAGGTAAATGACAATGTTCATGGCTAAGACATAGAATTGCTGCAGATCGTGCTAGATGGAAGGAGGAAACTGTCCTCTTCCAATACCTCTGTGAACCACATAGCGAGGTTCTTTCTTCACTTTCAGAGGGAAGAATCACCTAGGTATATATCTGCTATCAAAGAACGCAGTAAAAGGCTATATTCTGTCTCTACAAGGGGAATTAGAGATAACAGAAGATTAAGATCTTCGAATCATCTTATACGATACCGCAATACGACAAGAGTAGGATATCATGTACTTCGAATGGGATCTTTTTGTGGCCACAGATTCCGTGTTCGACAAAATGGAACTGCTCCTCATCAAACTTCTTTGAGAAAGTTTATGAAGGAATTCCTTTGTTTCTCTTAGCCCCTTAAACACCGACAAGAAGACAAGTGAAATTTTTGTGCATTGGAATCTCGCATCAGATTCAATGGAGACTCGGCAATGGGTTCTTGCCAGCGTAGTATGTCTGGCAAAAGAACTAAAACCCTCTATTCCTGACGCAACGCTTTCAGATAGAAGTTTCGTTGCCCAGGCAGGGTACTTACTTTTTCATCTACAGAAGAAGAGATGGTTTAAACGTTTTGCCTACAGAGTCTTCGGGTGCGATGAGAGCTCGAATGCTTCCAGAAGGTATTCAGAAGGATACATCCTTCGACTTCCAGACTCCTTCCCTTCCTTCGGCAAGGATAGGGAAGATTCTGCAACGAGGAACCTCATCAAACATGTAAGAAGAGATCTCGTTAGCAAAGGGTAAGTATTCACGAAGGATCCTCCTCAGAGGAAGACTCTTCTCTCTCGTATTGTTAGATATCCTGTCGTCTACTGGATGTAGCTGACTACAATCACCTCCCTTGCCAGGGGCCAAAAGCTCAAAGGGGAAGAATTTCTTCCACCCTTCTCCAGTCTCCTGATAGACTATGTGGTTGTTTCAGGACTCTCGGACAATGTAGCGCCAAGCCAGGCGCCAAATGCCAATACAGGCGAAAAACGCCAGAGGCGGACAGTTCCAAGGAACTCTGTCATGGTCGGATACTGAGAAGGAGCGGGCCTCCAACCTGGCGCGCGAACAAATCGGACAGATATAAGAGTGTCCGATGTGGACACCTCGCCAGACAGCCTAGAGACTCTTCCAAGCTCGAAGCTCCAGCAAGTGTGGAGGAGCCAAGCCAGGCGCGAGGCGCCAGCCAGGCTCTAGAAGCCAGCCAGGCGCCATCCAGGTGCCAGGCTCCTTCAAGGCTAGGCTCCAGTCAGGATTGAGGATCCATCCAGGCGCAAGGCTCCTTCCAGTAAAGAGAACCTAAAGCTCTGTCATGTAAGAGGGCTAGTCCCCATTGATATGATACAGGTAAGGCTCTGCCATGTAAGTGGGTCAGCCCCCATTGGCACGATCCGAGAAGGCTCTGTCGTGTAAGCGGGCTAGCCCCCATTGACATGATCCAAAGGAAGGGTTTTGTCAGTCATAGGTCCCTACCTCGCTGAAACTCTTGAGGCATGCAGACTCATAGACAGTAATCATGAAGTCTTCTGCCAAGCTCCAGGCGCAAGGCGCCAGCCAGACGCAAGGCTCCAGCCAGGTCGCCAGGCGCGAGGCGCTAGCCAGGAGGGAGGAGCCAATCAGGCGCCAGCCAGGCGCGAGGCGCCATCCAGGCGCGAGGCTCCAGCCAGGCTCTAGGCGCCATTTCAGCGCAAGGCTCCAGTCAGGCGCGAGGGCGCTAGACAGGCGCTAGGCGCCTGCCAGGCACGAAGCGCTAGCCAGGCTCCAGGCTTCACCCAGAAGAGATCTATATCAAAGAATGCCCTGGCCTTCTTTGAGACAATGTGATCTCCTAAGCACTTGACAAGTGCATTGATGATTCCTTCAAACAGCTGAGAATTAAAAGCGCATGAAGTGTGAGCTTTTCCGAATTCTTGTTCTTTCCTTAACAATATGTCATAAGGACATATTAGCTGTCACATACGGGAGATGCAACTCTGTGTTGACTTCCCATATCCGAAGGATGTCAAGATAAACCTACGAGAGATCCTTCTCTCTGGTTGATATGTGTCTGCGGATACATTGCTGGGATAGGGAGCCGATACTGATCCTTAACTAGTGAGTTTTTAAATTTTATTTAACGTCGTGTTTTTTCTTTGGGTTGTTTGAAAGGAGTTTGGGGATATAACTTTTCAACTTAAGCACTAACCCTCGGTTGTTAGGCATCAGGTTGATCGGGATCGGTGTTGTGCTCCTTAATTATGCCACTAGGCATAGGCATATTGTCATGTAAGAGGCTCTGTCGAGTAAATGGTAAGACCCCATCGACAGACCCACAAGAACTCTTAGCCATAGGTCACATCCTCGCTGAGGCTCTTGAGGCGAAGCCAAGATTTCCTAGGCATTAGCCATGGAATCTTCCGCCTGAACAAGTAGGAACCAAGGTTTTTATTTATTTATTACCCTACAACGTATGTTGTTTACCTGTCTATTCAGTAAATAGTTGTCTCTTACCCACCACCAAGGGTGTCAATCAGCTAAGTATATATCTGCCGGGGAAGTTGCATGTACAAAAATGATATTGTTAGAATACAATAAAGTTTTGTACATACTTACCCGGCAGATATATACGATGAATGGCCCACCCAGCCTCCCTCAGGAGACAGGTGGAAGAGAAAAATCTGGTTCTAGAACGGGAATGGTTCCTATTCCTGCCACCCAGCGGCAGGGGGGTAGATCACCTGACCTACCTGCAGCGTGTGCCGCGAAATTCGAATTTCTGTCGGACGTCGGAGACATAAGCTACGTATGATATCTGCCGGGTAAGTATGTACAAAACTTTATTGTATTCTAACAATATCATTTTAATTAGATGTGGTTCATAAAGTGCTACAGACCCCCAACACTGTCTGAAAAAGACCTTGTCCCAATTGTGCCCCTTTCAGTGAAAGGGGCCTAGGTATAGGATGCTTAAAGTCTGGTTATGACGAATTATCTTTCATTACTTTGTAAGCCTAAAGATCTCGGTGATATGATATTATTAACTTCTGCCTCATCTCTACAGGAAATCGTCTGCAGGGTGCGTACGGGACAAGCTGATTAGACCACAGTATCGCCTCGCAATTCAACAAGTATCTGTGAATGAAGAACTGGATTTCAAGAAAGCCTACATTTATATCTAACAAGTAGAATGTAATACTAACCTGTGACAACTGCTGCTTATGGCCAGATGAAATGGTCCCACCAATCATTTTCTTACCAGTTAAACAATAGTTTTGTGGCACAGTCTTGGCTACTCAAGATTCGTAAGTTTATAATGTTAAGTACTTCAGTACATTTCAGGACAGCTGTTTTCCATTTCTTACCAGTTTTAAGATGACTATAGGTTCAATCAGTTTTAGGATACGTACAGTCAAGTAATTGACTGTTTCACAGAATACATTTTCGTCTAGTTGGGATTTGCAGTATCCAGTGGGTCATTGACCAACCCCTACACTTGCCTATGTACCAAGTGGTAGGATATGATGATTATTTTCTGTCATTTCCCAACCTTCAATAAAACTATCAATAGCAAAAAGTTCAACAGTTGCAAACAATAGGTTTGACTGACTTATGGAATATCTTCGTGTTGGTCAATATAGTTAGGAATAGCTGTGTGGAGTCAAACCTGTGAGGTATTTACTATTATAGAATAGATGATATTCACGGCTAATATTCCTGATATTTTTTTCTCAGTAAAGCTTAAAGATATTACTACTAACTTCCATAGCAGTAGGGACTAGAATTAAGCTTCTCGTATGCATTTTGAAAGTTTTGTCCACAGTTTGTTACTTTAGTGATCTAAATCAGATTTCCTTTAGAAAATTTGTTATAGTTCCAAGGTCTTGCGTTATTGTCATGTTATATGAGCGTTGGTTCCTATACTTTGAAGCTTAGGTTACTGAAAGGTTCTGTTTGACACGAGAGAAAACTCATCCTGAAGCATTGACGTGATTGCGATGTTAAGACAGATATCTCAGAATTTAGTTTATTAGTTTGATCTAAAATAAAAACGTTATAAATTAAAAGAACTTGTCATTCTTTCCAAGTGATAAACAACAAAACTGTGAATTTTTGTACAAAGATTCCATGACAATAATGGTTCTTGCTTAACATGTAACATCCATCACTTAAAGGTTAATATTGGAGAGTATTGTATCAAGGGCATTATCCTCATGGCATCTCTGCATATTTCAAGACACTGAGGCTGGTATGGGAGGTTCCAAATTAAGTGTTACTTTGTTTGAGGACAATCTTGCATTGTTTGTCCTAAATGTAATCATAGTATAATTATTGAATAAATGAACTCTGAATTTCACTGTTACTTTAAGGGCCATTTGGAAATACTGTTAATGGTATTTTAAGTAAATGATTCAGGCATATTGAATGGATTACTTGTGGATAGTTTTTGGTTTTTCTGAAAATATCATAGGTAGATGAACCTGTAAGTAGACTCAAATTCAAAGTGTTTACCTTATAAGATTAGGTGTTGTTAACAACGGTGCCTAAGTATATGAATGTCAATTCGAAAGTAGTCTCTGAAAGAGAGTAGTTTGACAAGGCTATATTTGAAATAAGAATGAATAAGCATTCTTTGTTATGTGAACAGTTTAAATCGCCTACCTTGAGAACTAGTTAGTCATTTATTTTTCTCTAGGGAACTGAGTATATTCGGGACATTTGACACACAAGATCAATTTCTTCTTTAGTAGACTCATAGCTATTAGGATATTTGCTACTTAATCGAATACGATTTTTAACTCTCTTTCCTTGTAAGGTTATACAGAGGGACTGATTGTTCATGAACAGTGCAAATTGCAGTAGTTAGGTTAAAGAGGTTGAACAGCAAAGTGGAAAGAACTAATGGGGAAACTATCTAATAATCAGAAAGTTTTGTTACACGCAGACTTGGCCTCAAGAATGTTTATCAGAAAGTAAATCTTAACAGAAGAGTTCTGCCTAAGCTCAGGACCCAAATCAATTCTGAAATTGCATGTAGTTACATTGCAAGAGGGTTTTATGTCTCAAGTTGCTTGTGACTCTTAACATCAATTATTTTAGAAAAGCATTTATTTCTAAGTTATAGGTCTAGTCTGTTTTAGAAAAAATGCAAGTGTCTTGACATATAGAGAATTTCTGGTTATACTGTAATAATCTTTTTTTAGTGTTGAATTATTGCATAGAGTTCCCATTGAATTTAAATGATTTTAGTTGAAGATTTAATTGTTATTGTTGAAAAATGTAGCTGTTATTGTTGAAGATTTAACTTTAAATTTTGAATAATGGGAAAATTATTGTAACAGTAATACCAAAACTGTAATTGATTTTTTGTATTGTAACTTATGTATTTCAGCTTTCTGCTCAGTTCTCATCAAATGTTTAGGCTTCATTTAACCAGAAAGAGTATCATTGAATTTGTTAGGTTCTAATGAAACGAAATTAGTCTAAAAACTGCTGAAAATACTCTAGCCATACCAGAAAAGTCTGAATATAGGAACCAGATATTGTTGTAAATTGATGTAAGTAACTTAGACATTGTTCTTATTGCTTCCTCTCAACCTTCCAGTTTGTCTAGACCTTTTTTTTTCTTCTGTCAAGTCTTAATCTTATACTATACCATCAGGGGGGATCTTTTCGGTCTGTTGTTAAAGCTGTTACGTAGGAACACTTTGAAGATTTGCAGCACAACTTGTAAGCTGCTGAATTGCAATTTTCCACTTTTCAATGCTGTAATAAACCCTTCACAATTTGTTGACCAATTTCTGCATACTCTCTCTCTCTCTCTCTCTCGTCTCTCTCTCTCTCTCTCTCATCTCTCTCTCTCTCTCTTGTGATATCCATGGGCCCCCCAAAGCACCCGTTATGAGTACCTTCCCCTCACCACAAGGTGCAAGGTGAAGGCATAACTTAAGGTTCTTTTGTACCGTCTCTTCAGCCCCATTAATAAGCTGCTGTAAGACTTTCATTCATCCCTTTTGCTGTGCCTCCTATTTCTTTCTTCTATCTTACTTTTGTCCTGCTTTTTTGAGGTTTTCCTCTTGTTACGCCTTTCAGACCTTTTGCTCTCAATTTTTCTTTCAGCGCTGAATGACCTCATGGGTCCCAGCCTAAATTGTTTATAATATGCTGCTGTTCCAAAGATGATTTACTCGAGGAATTGACTGGTACAATTGTACATTTCTTTCGTAGTTTGAGGCTTATCTATGATTATTTATATCGAACATTTCATTTTATTTTATGTGATTAATGTAATAAATATTTTTTTTTACAGACGAATGTCCACTCCAGGCGCCATTTCGAATCAAGTCATGTCGTTTCAGTACATCCACAAAGACAGTTGATACAACTCCTTTTATTATTATTATTATTATTATTATTATTATTATTATTATTATTATTATTATTATATAGACAGGAAAAACGTCAACAAATCGATGACTGACGCTAAATCCAAATAGAGAATTGAATAGATCGGTAAACCCAGTCCCTTAACAGAGAGAGAGAGAGAGAGAGAGAAGAGAGACTTGAGAGAGGGGAAGGGACGAGAGAGAGAGAGAGAGAGAGAATGTCCCTCAGCAAAGTGGAAATCTGGTATAAGCGGTCAATCATCGCAAAATCATTGTTTTGTGAAAGAATCAGTCGACCTTTCCTAACCATTTGCAAAGCTAAAACAAGCGTGTTGATATAGTATCTTGTTTTGTAGTCAGTTGGTCTCAATAATTAGTAAGTAAATAAGTAAATCGAAAACCAATAAGTAAACCGATGAGAGACACTTTTGAGATTCATAATTGTGACATCACGCGGTATATCTGAGGTGGCGTTTCTTTTATACGAATAATTTTGACGTAATGTCGAGTAATTCAAATCTGTGATTCATTAATTAAGAGAATTTCAAAACGAACTAGAGATCTGAATGATGTAGATTTCGATTGAGCTGAAATAGATTCATTTTCTTATTTGCGTCGAATAAATGCCTATCAATATGACGCAAAGACGACATTTTCTATAACAAAACTCGTAATTGTTTGAAGAAATCAGTTTTAGCGTTTAAAATTGCTTGTGTGGAGACAAACCGCTTTTGTATCCAATCGGCTTTATGGGTGTGTTAAAACGACTTTTAACGACTTATGTTTGAACCTAAACGACTTAAGAGGAGGAGGAACCACTAGGAACCACCTGGAGCCACCTGAAGCCTAAATACGTCAGCTGACGTCAAGGGTAATTGCAATTCAACACTCATGGCAGGAGTCGACGACTGAATTCGGTAAGTTTATATTATTATAATATATTTAAGCTTACTCGGGGAATAAGCCTACAAACTACTTTGTTCTTGTTCTGGTGGGGTAGTGTGGGTACGGAGGGGTAAGGATAGCCAGCCCTATGGAAAAGCCTAAAAAAAGGTTCTAAAAAAAGGTGTTTCGCTTCGATTTCAAGATACACGAATTTCAGGACAGGCAGGATATTCAGGATTTGTTTATGAGAGTAAAAACGAAAAAAAAAAATATAATTTGCGTGTTAAACCGTGCAGAAAAATAATGTTTATTAAAACGCAGTGTATTTTTAAACTTAGTTGGTGAGACAACACGCTATATCGTTTAGTTAAAAAGTAAAAAAAAAAAAAAAAAAATAAAATAGAACATCCTGTCGGTCGCTCAAGGTTGGAGCCGAGTTTGCCAAATTTTTTATAAATTAAGTCAAAAAACCACTTTTCCTGTAAAAACTACGGTTACTGGAGGCCTTATGCATAGTTTAATATTTAAATTGTGAATATTTGGTAGGAATAGGTCAATTTGTCAATGTGTGAATATTTGGTAGGAACAGGTCAACAGGTCGGGAACCTTCTTGTTAAACCCAGATTTCATTCTGAATAGTACTAGGTTTGTCGTACTCATCATATTTGTAGTTATTCATCCTGTGCCTCTCATTTGTCCACAATACTGTTTGTGCAAAAGTGAACTAGGTAGGTAGGATGTCAACTGGTTTATGACAGTAATTATGTTTGTTCCTCGTGAACAGAGACGAGTTTCTAGAGAGGTTCAGGACAATTCTAACTAAACAGGAAGGGAAGGAAGGACCGAGAATTTTCATCCCAAATTGTTTCAGAAGGGGAGGAAGAAAGTTGAATGTTCTAGAACGTTTTAGGAAGGGTAGGAAAGAAGTGGAACTTTCCTGTGTGGCTTATGAAGGGGAGGAAGGAACTGGCGATGTCAGTGTGGTTCAGGATTAGAAGGGAACTGGAAGTTTCCAGTTTGATTTAGGAATGGGAATGGGGATGGGGAGGAAATGGAACTTTACTATGTGGTAATGATAAGAACTGGAACTATCCATAGTACCTGGGTCAAAGTCTCTCAATTTATTGCACAGACTTGATGGGTTATTTTTCGATGTTTTAAGCCTCAAAATGCTGTACTTGACTAATAGTACTTTTGTTAGGGTTAGGGTTAACTTTAACAAAGACTAGACTTATAATGAATCGCTGCTTTTCAGGTCTCATTGCGTTTCGTGGGTGACTGGTCACGTCTAATCCACGACGACAAGTTTTAAACCTTTCTACACCAATATCATAATGTGGCCAATTACTCCTGAATGGTAAGGTGGCGTGAATTACTTTTTTTTACCCCACTAATGCCAAAAAGCATTTTCAGTATCAGAAATGTCGGTATACAAACTAATGCTATAATTAACTTTTTGTTCACTCGTCTAGTTTTCAGAAAACCGGAGGACAATGAGTCCATGATAAAGCTTAGAGATTGCATACAATTATGAACACACATCTGTTGCATAAGTCCTCCAAGCTTTCATGGATAGATGGGAATAATTTTTGCTACTTTTCATTGATTGAGCCAAATGCTGATTTTCTCAGATTTCATGAATACAAAATATAAAGTTGCAGATTTCATTTATGGGTCTAATGTCTAATTTAGACAAAATTAACGTAATAACCAGTTTTGTTGGAACCTCCAAAAGTCTGTGTTACTGTTATGTATACAATTCTTAGGAATCTAGATTTTTTCAAAGACTTTTCAGTCAACTGACATTCAAAGCAACAAGTTTTCGTGTAACAACACTACGGTAATTTGGGAAAGTAAATCTACAGTAGTATGCCTGGTTGATTTTATTTAAACTATATACAGCATCGATGATCTGGACGGTCCTCCTTGTCAATTCAATTTTATTTGACTCGTTATTGGGAGTTTTCTTTGAATCCGGTAATTGTATTAAGAACCACGACTGATTATACCTTTAGTAGTGTTAAACAACACTACATTCCAAAATTATGCTGCGTCGTAAAAGGAGTAACTAGTTACCATGACTTTGTACCACTGCAAAGGCGAGCTCTTACAGATGACTTCCAGGCTGCCTTTTCCGACGTGCTATAGACTTTTATTCGTTATCTGATGTTAATTATATTAATCTTACAATATAGTTTGTACAGATATCCCAATTTTAATTGGTGTCACTTTGCACACTGCACAGCACTGAAGTCAAGACAGTACGTATAGGAACTACATTATGTATATCTCATTCAAAACTATATCTTATTCAGTTCACTAGAGAAAGGTTTAAACTTTTTCATGTCGTATTCAATTTAGTTTTGCTTTCTACAGAGATTTATTTCTTTTGCAGGCTCATTACTACAGTGCTTCTGTGTGAAATAAATTCGAAGTACTCTAATGGTGTATGAAGCAGGCAGAAAATGACATATACACAACTCGAGGGAATTTCTACAAATCAGAAATACTACACTCGTGTAGAAATTATTGAAAGAAGAGGCAGCCAAAATTACTGCTGCTGAAACAGGAACAAGAACACTGAGTATGACATCGAATAACTCACTTATGAAGAAAAGGATTCGGGATAAAGACAATTATTTCAAGAAATCATATAAATGAGGAACCTACAAGAAAAAAATTACCCCTTAATATAAATGTTAAAGAGATCATAATCTTAAAAATACTTTTAAAACTATGTTAATATTGTAAAATTTATAGTCACGAGCTAGTGTTGTTTTATTAGGGTCAACCAGTGCCTATTGACCAGCAAGTTTTTAGTTTATCAGGGTCATAACAGTGCTTATTGACCCCAAGTCGAGTAGAGCTCAGCTTTGCTGCTTGTAATTTCTAAGTAGCATCTTCAGAAGTCTATTTCATAAGAGCTAGTTCAGTTGTCCAGGAGATATGTTTTATAATTGAAACCTGTAACTGGTTTAATATTTCAAGATATATTTTCCACGTTAATTTCTTCCAAGTTTAATGTACAGATCAGGTAGCTTAGCTTTATTCAGGATGTATAGACCTTATTATACCTAAAGGTCATATCATCTCATTCTTAACTGATGAGCATTTACCTAGAATTTTTGTGCGTTCATGTTCAGCATGTTTCAGGATCCGTAGTTCCCTTCTAAGGTTTCTTATCACTCTAATATCTGCTGTTAGTTAATTCATTATATGTCATAGTTTATTCTGTATTTGAATTTATCAATCAGCTACTAGGCAGATCATTGTTTTGGCATGTTTATTGTTACATTGAATTTCCTACCAGTTTAACAATATGTTATGTGGTACCTCAGCATACAACAAAATTCGTGGTCCTTTCTACATAAGATTCATAATATAAACTAGAGTGTATTTCAAGATAGTTTTATTTCAATAATTTTAATTTAAAATGACAATTTGCTATCAATTATTCTGTAGGTTTCAGGACACACAGCTTTGTTTTGCCTTGACTATTACATTAGTTTCTTTACAACCACAAGTAGCTTGGTGTATCCGGGTACATATACTACATTGTTGATTTAATTTTGTTATTCGGTATTAGCTAACTGGCATTTTTCAGGATACATTTTTATTTGCATAAAATTCATAAGTTTAATATTAGGGATAAAAAAAATCAGTTTGTTTCAGAATACATAGCATATATTTATTTAGATGTCTTATAATTTTGATACAGATATGTCTTGAAATATAAAGCCTTCGCTTGAATTTCTAAGCTGTGTTAACATCAGCTGCCAATTACTGTAGCTTAGTACATAACACGACACGTAATATTCAAGTACATATATACTTTTCATTTAATATCAGATAACCGTAAATTCCACCATAGTGCAATATCAACTAGTATTAGATAGTTATGGCTACATTTTTACTATTTCATATCGAAAATCACGTATGTTTAAGGACAACTTGTTCATCAACTTTCAGTTTTGATTTGCAGTGTCCAGTAGGTCATTGTTCAAAATCCATACTTGTCCGGATACGAAGTCACGTGATATTAATAGTAGGTTATGCTTTTATTTTCAGTTCATTCATTTATGATCAGAAGCACAAAGTTCATCAGTTAGAAGAAACAGCTGATTTTACGAAACATCTTCATGACAGCAGATATTGTTGGGAATTGCTGTGTGTAGTAGAACCTGTGAGGTAAGAATCTTTATAAATTGGGTAATCTTTTATACTAAAGTACGTATTTTTCTGTATTGAATATAATAGATATTCTTAAACTAGTTGCCTTCATAGTAGGGAAATGGAATTAAGCTTTTTATATGTTCCTTGTAGCTCTAATCCATAGCTTCTCTCTCTCTGTTGATTTATGTCAGAGTTCCTTTGGAATTAATCTTGTAATTGTGTTGAGGTTTTGCTTTATTGCAATGTTATGTAACCACTGATATTTGTACTTTAAAAAGCTTAGGTTATGAGTTTTTTTTTCTTTTTAATACAGGAGAGATATCTCAACCTGAAGCATTTAAACGTTTGCACTGTTAAAACAGATATTTCAAATTTAGTTCATTAGTTTTATTTAAAACTTTAGGGCACAAAAACTTATTCTTTTCAAGTGATTCATCGACTCTGATTCTTGTACAAACCATGCTATGACAACTATGCTTCTTGCTTAACATTAAGCATACATCAATTAGAGGTTAATACTGTAACTACTGGAGAGTATCTTATCAAGAACTTCATTATCATGGCATCTCTGCATATTTCAAGACTGTTGCATGTCGTGCTGCATTCAGAGCAGTATGGTATTGTTGTCAAATATACTGTAGATGAGTAAACGCAAATTCCAAGCATTACTTTAAAGAGAATTTGAAATTACGTATTAACAATTAATATACTAAGTCACATTGAAGGCGCTATTTGAGCATAATTGGGATTCTTATGAAAACTCCGTTTGGTAGGTAAAATTGAACAGTAAGCAAACTCGAACTCAATGAGTTACATTAAGTAATGTTAGGCATCGTTTAAACAGTGGTCCTCTTGGAGCGAATGCTCTTCAAGTTTAAGTAGGAATGTTTTTGGTAATGATGCACTAAAAAATAAACAATTTAATAAATGCAATTCCTCAGGTTATGCGAAGGGTTTATTCTTCTTAATGTTACATTGATTGACAGACTTTCAGGGAAGTTTAAAATTAAAGTCATCTTGGGGTTTAGACAATAATATTTTCATTGGAGCACTGAATATTTTCCAGACCTTTACTGCGAAAGGGAAATTCATTTCTTTGGGTGGAACTTCTCAGGAATTAGAATAGTAACTGTTGGTTAATTGATATCATTATTTAGGGATTATGGTTGCAGGTAGACATTCCGTAAAAATGACTCACAATGAAGCCATGTAAACAAGGAACCATTGAAGTACCAGGCATCTCAGGCACCAAAGAATTTCGAACAGTTGTCAAAAGTGACATCTTGCCGGAAGAGTTGTCTCAGCTTAGGAACTGAAGCATTAGGTATATCTTTGCTTTACTTTGGCTTCGACATAAGTAGTTTGAGAAATTTGCGTTTATTATATCTGAATGATAGGTGTTTGTAGAATTTTGAATAACGTGCTACAGTGTCTTGACATATGGAGATTTTTAGGTTAAGGTATCAGTAGTTTCTTGTTTGTGTGCTTTTATGTTTCTGCTATTTCCATTGAATTTAAGTGATTTGTTCAGTTAACTGTTGTTAAAGATTTAACTTTAAAATTTAGATTAATTGAAAATGAAAAAAATTGAATAATGGGAAAATTATTGTAATATCAAATTGTATTGATTTAAATTTTGAATAATGGGAAATTATTGTGATAGTGAATAATATCCTTTACAGGTTGAGTAGGCATAGAGAGGCTGGTATCCTGAAAGTCAGGGTGCTCTGAAGAGGTGGGAGGAAACCTTTGCAACTTTGCCATATCAATATGTTAAAGGAATATAAGGAAAGGGGTCGAGTTATTCCTGTGGCAATAGTTGGGAAGGATTAATAATAACCTTTATTCTTTTCCACCAGAGAAAGATTTAAATGAGGGTAATATGGTATTGATGATAGTAACTGGCCATCAGGTATTAAGACTTCTTTGGAAAATTGATGGTTCAGTTTCTCATTTGAGTTATGAGAAACGTAGGTCTGAAGAAGTTAGTGTTCGAATATGAAAAATTGTTTTTGGATGTACTAGGTTGAACATCTGTCTTAGAGCATAACGTAGATGTTGGAAATGCCACGCCACTGCAACAATCTCCATGGAAAAAAAAAAAAAAAAGTCATCGAGGTCAATAACCTTTATTCGTTTTTCAGATAAAGAACTCAAATGAGGGTAAATATAGTATTGATGGTAACTGGCCATCAGGTAATAAGATGAGAAACGTAGGTATCTGAAGCAGTTTGTGTTCGAATATAAAGAATTGGTTTTCCGTATACCAGATTGAACGAACATCTGTCTTAGAGCATGATGTAGATGTTATTGCCACACCAGTGAAACAATATCCATATAGATTAAATCCTTAACAGAGGTTGTTGCAAAGGAGGTGAAATATATGGTAAAACACGGTTTGGTAAAAAACGTAGGTATCTGAAGAAGTTTGTGTTCGAGAATAAAGAATTGTTTTCGGGTATACCAGATTGAACGAACATCTGTCTTTGAGCATGACGTAGATGTTATTGCCACGCCAGTGAAACAATATCCATATAGATTAAATCCTTTTAAGAGTGGTTGTTGCAAAGGACGTGAAATATATGGTAAAACACTGTTTGATCAAGAACACTGTGTACGATTTAGTAGGGTGTGCTTTATATTGATGACTTTATTTATAATGATGATTGGGACACTTGTTTAAAGCGTATCAAGGCCTTAGAGATATTGAAGGAAAGTGAATTAGCAAAAGCGAAGGTTGAGCAGGGATTCTTGTAGAGGACTGTGCGGATATTAAGGTATTATCTGTATCGTTCTAGTTACGGTGTGCTAGAATTATAAACTTATGAATGGTCTAATATTAAGTTGAGGGTATAGGTGAAGATAATAGATGATACTCGTACGAACATTGTGGCAATGTTAGTTTTAATGAAGGTGGGTGATGTGTTATAATTGGTCTTAGAGTAAGCGTTATCAGGTAGAGATTGTTTGTATCGTAACGATTATGGCCCAATGAGTAGTGTTTGTATTGTAACTTTTATGGTACCAGTGTGTTTAGTATCTAGAGATGTTGATATTTGTTGGTTGTTGGGACATGGTACAACACGGTTAGGTGATTAAATTCGTGATTGGGGTACTAATTTAAGACTTGACTTGTTGAATGATAGCTACTAATCTGTTTTCAGGTGTGTATTTTTTAAATTTCGCTCGGGAAACTTGGGTTTTCTCTCTTGTTGTCCAGTGTTGTTGTGTGTATTCGGTAGGACACTTATATAGCACAGGCCTATTGTTAGCCGAATGTTTTTATAATAAGCGATGTAAAACAAGATGTGACAATGTAGTGTGTGTAAAAATATTTATGTACTGATAACTGGAACCCAGATAAGAGCAGTGAAGCTCTAGTTATGCACTTACGTGAGAGCCCTTGAAGCTCTTGCGTTGAAAATATTTTTGGTGTTGGTTATTGAGGTTTTCTTTGTTGTACATTCCCCATTGTATATAATGATATTTTGTTGATTTCAGTGCCTTTCTTGTAAGCTGCATCCTTGTTCCTTCCCTCCCCCCCACCCTTTTTTTTAATTTTTTAAATGTTTATAAAGCATTATTCTTCCTTGATTAGACAGTATTTCTCTTGCAGATTTGTATGGAATCTTTGTGTTTTAGTGTGTTGAATTCTATTGTTTAGTTGGGTGATTGATTTTTGCCTCGTGTTTAGTAAAGTACAATTTGTGGATTTACAGATTCAGATAACATTTCTGTCGTGAAAGCCTTGTTGTTCAGTAAGTATATTGGGTTTTGAGTTTTTTTTTTTTTAATGTGTATTTATAGGTTCAGGTGTCATTTTCTGTGTGAGGACATCTTCAAGTAAGGGTGACATGTGTCTCAGGTATAGTCCAAATGTTGAATCACCTTTTACTATGTGCTGTTATAATATTTTTGGTAATAGAAAAAATTCACCCAACTTTCTTAAACATTGCCATCATAGTATTAGATAAGAGCTTAGGGAAAAACGTAGAATATTTTTATTTTCGTTGTAGCTTGCAAGAAACCACGTCGAGTAGTTACGCAAAAGACTTTTGACTACCTTGAGCTGGTATTCTCCTTGTAAGTATAAACTGTCTTATAAAAAAAAAACTATCTTTTTTTATTAAAATATCATTACAATTATCAATTGATTATTTACATACTTTTCATAATCTTACATCAATATTACATACTAGTACATTAATTATGATGAATTCAAATATTATCACATTACTTGTGAAATGTTTTTTAAGTTCATATGCATTTGATAATACCCCTTTTGTGTGCTTTATTTTACATTTTAATATTGAAATTATTTGACTGGTGACACCTATTCTTTGCTGTACCACAAAATATTTAGATACTTAGTAATAAGTATACTTAATGTATTTTTCTTCTTCTTTTCTTTATAATCGAAATCCAACATCAATACTTTTATTGGGTACTGAACTTTATCACCTATAACTTCAAATTCTGTAACCACTTCCAAATTTTTTAAACATATCTACAAAAATAAACAACATGCAGAGGGTTTTCATTTTCATACATTTATTGCAAAAATTATCATCAGCAATATCCAATATTTTCTTCAGTCTTTCCTTAGTAGCCAAAGATTCATACAAAAATCTATACATTATACTTCTTTGATAGGGGGTAACGAATTTGCATGCATATATTACCCCAGTTATGCAACGGGTATCTCTCAATTACAATGGGCTTATGGGTTGGCATCAAATACTGATAAATATCTTACTTTTGACGTATGGAAAATTAGGCATTCTCAATAATTTTCTTACATTACCAATAATTATATTATAAAAGGGAGTAGCAACATAAGACATATTAGGGTAATCTTCTACAACAACCCACAACAAATTTATTCAAATACATGTGTACTATAAGGCTAATTCTCGTCCATAACTATCAGATAACATAATATTCAAGAATGTACTTGTTAAAATAGCTGCTGCTTTATAAAACACATTAATAAGCCCCAATACCACCTTCTGTTTTGGCAGATACAAGGAATCCCTTTTAATTAGTTGATTGATAAGTTCCACACACAAATACCAGAAAACAGATTGTTCTATAATTTTTGCTTTCTCTTTCCCTAATGGAAATACATGACACATACCAGACTTTACTTAAAATAAGAGAATTTACAAGAATTGCCTTTTGATATAAAGACAAATATAGAGTCGAAATCATATTTATTTTTACCTTAACTTTATTGATTAAAGCATCCCAGTTTTCATCTACCATTCCTTATAATCATTGGTTATCAATATGCCAAATACCATACACTTATTTTTCTGTTGTATCCAATCAAGTGGCCATACATTTTTTGTTGCCTTCCAATTACCTAAACCCATGACACAAGTCTTATCTCTATTTAGTTCTGCACCAGTAGCTAGCTCAAATTGCTTTATAATACTAAATACTACTTTAATACTTCTTTCTTTGCTAACAAAAACAGAGCTGTCATTAGCAAAACCTACAACAGAACACTGGAACCCATTAGAGAGGTTCACTGGCACAATTTCATTGCTTTGTCTAATTGTTCTGTATAGAGATTCTTGGAACAAAATATATGCTATCATTGACAAGAGACATCCTTGCCTTATGGATCTCTCAACAGGGAAAAAGCCGCCAACAATCCCATTTACACAAACTGCACTTAGGCATCTGTAATGCATACATTATAAAAAATACAGATATTTTCCATATCTGTAAATAAACCCATGACCCAAGGGGTCATTGGCGAGTTAGGAGTGTGATCAATAGCCATAACAGGACGTAAAACTAGACCATGCCATGCAATACTTTGCAGTGGCCTGGTTTTGCATTTATCTGTATCAACAATTTGCACATCTTGTAAACAGGTCACAGCGCCTTCCATCAGAAGCTGGTGACCTATCACCTGTAGAGGAAACATGTGACTTCCGAGTCATATCTGTTATTTATATGCTGAGATAGCTATTGTCAGCTATCGACGCGACCCTCTTTAAAGTTAGTTCTATCTCATCCTCCAACAGAGCGGTCATCTGACCAACCTTTCCTAAACTCCTGTGGATGGAGTTGAAAATAAAGTTGTTGAAGTTAACTAAGGAAGTTTGAGTCATCTCCCCTACTCTGAAGAAGAAACAAAATCTACTTGATGTCACTCAGACGAGAAAGGGAAAAGGAACCACAATGCTTGCGTATCACAGTCGCAAGATCTAACATACAACTGGTCGCCGTCCTATACCATTATAAGTGGTGGACCGCAGACAGTTATACATCCAGTATATTGTAACATTCTAATTTTCATGATAACTCACTAAAACTCATCCGTGAGAGTTTTAAATATGAACCTCAAATTAACTTTATCAAAAGCCTTACTCCAATCCAGGTTAACTAGAGCACAATCCAAACTATTTTCATTTGCATAATAAGTTACATCCCTAATTAGAGTATTACCTTTCACTATTGATCTTCCCTTAACCGAACAAAACTGTTCTCGTGATATAACTTTAAGAAGAACACTTTTAATCTATTAGCCAAAATTTTGCAATGCATTTGTAGTCCGTATTCAGTAAAGAAATAGGTCTCCAGTTTTTTAAACACAGTAAAATCACCACTTTGGTAGGTACTAATTTCAAGATACACTTTTTTTGGCTTTTTCCTAATTCAAGGTCTAAATCTATCGCAAACTTAATCATTTCAGAAAACGTTGACTTAATTACATTCCATGTCTTTAAATAGAATTCCAGAGGAAGACCATCTTCACACTACACGGAGTTCTACCTTTATTCATCATCTTTAACGTATTTAATACCTCTTCGACAGATACCTTTCTACATAACATTTCATTGTTCTCATCAGTTATCGTGCTCCCTACACAATTAAGGAAACTATCTTGTAGCTGTTCATCAGTATTTATCTTTGTGAACAGTTTTGCTTAGTGATCCTTTACATGTCGATCGTCACACCGCTTGCTAACCTCAGTTGCCTAATACTGTTTCGCTTCCCTCTGAGTTTCTCTTTACCTAATAAATGTGCAGATAATCTCTCTCATTTTATTCTCTCTTCTGTCCTTAACTGATCTTTATACCTTCGCATATTTCATCTTTTATTGATTTCATTCTATCTTTACAGCCTTCATCTCTTCAAATTTATTGTAACCAAAAGATACTTTACTTTATGAGTATTCAAGATAATTTTGCAAAAATTTTTTTTAGAGTGCCACACTTCTCTTGTATAGCTTGTTTAGACAGTATTATGAAAAACTCTTTTAATTTTAGTTTCACAAATGTATCCCACCATTCCATAATGTTGGAGTATTTAATTCTTTCATTTTTAAAAAGTGCCATAATCTTTCACATTTCTCCATGAAGTCGTCCCTCTCCAATAATGAACATTTAGCTTCCATAATCCTCTACCTGTTTTACAACGATTATTAAGCAGAAATTCAGTAATATCATATTATGGTCTGTTAAAGATAATGGAATATTTTATAATTCTTAATATTACTATACAAGTCAGTCACATAAACACGGTCAATTCTTGAAGCATAATTAACCCACAATGTACGTATATTAGGGAATGTTGTTCAATGAAAACCAAGCGTCTTTCAATCACAAATGCTGTACTAAAGATTTAAGACCTTTTGATACATACCTCTCATTACTGTACTAACACCTCTACCTGAAAGTAACGCAATGAAGTCACCAGCAAAATTCAAATTTGATATGTTGTTCCTTAAATAATACAAAATATCTACAGAGAACAAGTTCTCCCTTCTCTCTTTTTACTTGAGCCTGATGGTGCGTATACATTCAATAAGGAGAGGTTTATATCATTATACCGTATCCTTGGAAATAATATGTTTCCAGTGTCATCCTTTTCACTGTAAATACTGAAATATCTGACTTTTTATTAAACAGAAACACGTACCACCTTTAAAGCTAGTGGCATATTTATTACAACCTCAAAGTAGTCCTCTAAATATTTTTATCCTATTCATATCTCTAATATGTTCATGAAGGTATAATACATCAATTTTAATTATTGATCAACAAACATCTTTACTTTCAACTGCCTATGAAGCTCATTTAAACCACAAATATTTAATGAAGCAGTGACTAAAGCCATTTTAAGGATATATTAAAAATAAATGCATACTAATTATTTTTTACCTATTTTACCCAGTTAGAAAATTTATTTTTACCATTACTATCATCGTCATCATCATCATCATGTTTGTGTTTACTTGAGTTCTGATCACTAGAGAGACCATGATCTACTACATTATCAACAAACATATCCTGGCTTTCATTTAAGGGGTTTGACAACTCAGAAAAAACAAAACATTCTCCTTCGCTATTATTCGATACTTTTAAGCATTTCTGTCAACTGTCCTTTTTAATGGTAATTTTTACACCTGAACTGTCGTTAACAGTAGTTTGCCATTTTTGTCGTACTGGCATTTGACTTTGATTATCTCCGTTCCTATTCTTATTACCCTTTTCTTTAGTTGTGATTGTTGCCTTTCTTTTCACTCCCTATTAAGGTTTCCTCAGGAATTTTAATATTCCTCATAGACTCAACATCCATACCATTTTCATATTCACCCTTTTCTTCTTTATGAACTTCTTGTTCCGTTGGTATCAGCTCGTCTTCTTCACTGTTGACTATTTCTTCGGCTACTATTTGCATGTCGTCTTCGTATTCCACCTTTTTTCCATTTATAATTTTTTCATTGTGCACTTTTTCTTTTTCTGTTTCTACTTGCACAACGTCATCAAAGGAAAAAACTGCAAATGAGCACATATCTCGTCGCCACTGTCTTCATTTCCCTCTTCTATTCCTTCTTCCTTACTTATTTTTTTACCTTCTTGGTTTCCCTGAGTATTTCCTCTTGGACCTTTGTCAGCTTCACTATTTGTGTATACATCAGTTTCATCTTCACTAATATCAATTCCTCTTTGGCTATCACTTACCTCTTGTCCCTCAATGTTATTTCCTTCTCTTATTTGTTCTCTGTTATCACCATTATCAGTCTCTGATTTATCATCATTTCTTTGTCTGCTATGTCAGGAAAGTCTTTTTCATTCCACATACTAGTTCCTCCATAATATCAATGTTACAATCTTTCACTAGATGGCCTTCTTGTCAGCATCTGTAACAGGTTCTTTTCTCCCCATTATATAATATACTTAAGTTAAAACCAGACACGCTTATCGATGAAGGAATTTTATCTCTAATCTTCATCTTTATTGTCCGTATCCCATTCAGCAGGCCTTTCAGGGGGCCCATACTGAATCTGTTGCTTCTTATGAATCCTATTTTCAATATTCATAATGTTTTTATCATCAATTTATCAGACAATTCAAAGGGTGCATTCCTATCGATACATAATGTTTATACGAGGTACTTATACTCACAGCTTTCACACTATCTACCTCATTTATCTTTATATGCTTATCCTCAAATTGCCTTGCTATTTCCAAGAATTTGTTCTCTGAGCTGAACTTAACTACTACTTTATTCCTGCTTACATTCTGTACACCCAAGCTGTCAGTAATATAAAGTTTAAATTCTCTGAATAACACAATACATACATTTTCGATTGACATGTAACCTCCCAGGAATTGTAGACCAATGGAGTCCTTTCTCCTTAAAAAGCTTGGAAACGAACCCATGTTGTTTTTAGTACTGTATCTCATAAAACAACAAAGAGAAACGGGTAAAATTTTTCATAGAAAACGGACCTTCCCCAAGGCAAACGCCTTGTGGTATATAAACAAAACTTTTCCAAATACCCCGTATATTTTAGTTCTCTATTTGGCACTATTCCCGTAACTTATAAAAGTTCCCACCCAAGTCTGTGTACTCACATCACTTGCACGATGCTCCATGCATTGTTATCAGTGCTTGAGTACATTACATCACCAAAAAATCAAGGCCAAAGCACAGAGCGAAAGTAAACAAAGGATCCTGCGACGACGTCTTCTTCTTTTTCTTTTAGTCTTTCAGTGATATTGAGTAATGATTGTCATTGTTTGTTTATTTATATGAAATGAAAGTATTATCAATGTAACCGTGTGTTTTTTTTAACAATCCTTTTGTGGTAAATCCATACAACGAAGCAGGTATAATAGTTAGTCAGAAAGAGTTGGGTCTGTTACAAGTGGAGAGCCTGTCAGGGATTTCTGTTAACCGTTCATTATTGACTCTTTGCCTGATAACTTGGAACCTCTTCTTTCTTACATCATTGCTTGTTCGTGCACTGGTATTGCTCACGAGAACCCTCGTATGACATTGTCGTCATATCATATCATTTGGTTGAATCCTAATGATCCTATTTGAACTTATAATTCTCTTAATTCATTCCTGTCCGTATTATAATAACTCGAGCTTGAAAGCCGAAATAGCTTTTGCCTTATGGTAATTTGTTGGAGGACCATTATTTTTTAGATTCGGTAAATATAGGTAAGCATGCCTTTCGATGTGCACAAATTTACAGGTAACCCCTCCTTGGATTTAATCACCGATAATTCGCACAGAAAGGATGACTGGATATATCTTGTTAGACATTCTCACGTCCAGATTAAGTCTGGAATGACCAAAAATGAAATTAAGACGACCGTTATCCATGATCTTGTGCTTAATAATGTTTTGCCCGAGGATGCTCTTGATTTGTGCAAGTCTGATGCAGAAAATCGTCTAAGTATGCAGTTTCAAAATCTGGAAGCTACTAGTCAAGCAAATACTGGAAATGGATGGGTGGTCAAGAGCGAGTTTCAGATTGAGAAACTTAAGTTAGAAAACGAGAAGCTTGCCCTTGAAAAGGAGAAATTGGACAAAGAGCTGGAACTCGCTAAGCTGAAGAGCCAACAGCGTTCACCTAACGTTATGTCGGAATCCCTACCTTTGATGTGGCTAAGGTAAGTAGGTTAGTACCGAAATTTGAAGAGTCAGATCTGGTGGTTTTCTTTAGACAATTTGAGAAGACAGTTGAAAAGGGGCCCTTGTTTATGCCAATCTTGCAGTAGAGGAATCAAAAGATTATGAACTGGTGAAAACGACTATTGTGGCAGCTTATGAATTAACTGTTGAAGGATATCGTCAGCAATTCCGAAAGCTACAGAAACTCCCTGGTAAGACTTACGTTGAGTTTGCTAATAAGAAATTTAGAGGTTTTAAGAATGGTTAGGGTCATCTTCAGTAAAAGATTTTGATACTTTGTGTAACCTTGTAGTTATGGAAGAATTTAAAAGATGTATAACCGTACCTGTTAAATTGTATTGTAAGATCGGGAAATAACTTTGCTTAAAAAGGGCTGCCATTGCAGCAGACTCTTATTCTATCCATAAAGGTCAAAAACCAGTCGGTAGGTGGGAAAAATTTTCAAGTAAAGTCAGAATGGTGATGTTAATATGCTGTCTCTAAGTGTCTTTTCAAAGAGTGACAAAATCTGATATATCCGTCCTATTGTAAGAAGATAGGTCACAGTATTAATGATTGCTGGTCCAAATGCTGTAAAAGTCTAAGCATTTAAAGTCCTTAACAGTCCAGGATCACAATGATACGGCTCAGCCCCTCCTGAATTTGAAAATTCAGCCAAATACACAACCTGAATATATTTTGAGAAATCAAAGTAGTAAGGACGAAATGTCTGCAGATAAAGACGAAAAGGATCCTTTTAAAGGATTTAAATTTAGTGGTAAAGTTTCTCTAATAGACTGTGGAGATTCCATAAATGTAACTATTCTTCGTGATACAGGGTCAGCTCAGAGTTTCTTGGTAGGTGGTTGTCTTCCAGGTGTTGAGAAGTCGTTCACAGGTGAAAGAGTCTTGCTGAAAGATCCTAGTCTCCCTTTGGCCAAAGTTAACTGGTAAGTAAACTGGTTTCAGGTCCAGTAATTGTTGGAGTAATATTTCAGCTATTACCAGTGAATGATGTACAGTTTTTGTTGGGCAATGATCTTGCTGGTACACTTGTTGTTCCTGACCCAGTAGTTGTGGAAAGCCCATTACTGGACGATCCCTCAGCCGATATCCTGAACGAGTTTCCTGGTTTATTTCCCAGTTGTGCTGTCACTCGCTCACAAAGTAGGAAGGTTTGTAAAAATAATGAAGAAAGCTGTTCCTCCTTGATTATCTTCAATTGCCCTTTAGTAGAGATAGCTTAATTGTGGGCACAAAGGAATGATCCTACATTAACTGATATTTTAAATAAGGCTGTCGACCAAAAAAAGGATCTTGTTACTAATCCTGGTTTTTATTTTTTATTTTGAAGGTAGAGTTTTGATGAGGAGATTCCCTCCTATAGATTGTCCAGCTGAAGAATGGTAGGAAGTACATCAGGTTATGCTCCAAATGTTTGTTAGAGCATGAGGTGCTGTCAATGGCCCATGATGGGATACCAGGTCATTTAGGAGTTCACAAGAATTTCCAAAAAAATCCTCTCATTTCTTTTGGCCAAAAGTTAAGGCCGACGTTTCAAAGATATATACAAACCTGCCATGTTTGCCAACTTGTCGGTAAAGTGAATAAACCCATTCCACCTGCTCCTTTATCTCCTATACCTGTGGTAAGTGAACCATTTTATAATATTATTGTGGACTGTGTGGGTCCTTTGCCGAAGACAAGGAGAGAAAACCAGTATCTACTTACATTCGTGCACAATGACAAGATATTCTGAGGCAGTTCCCTTTAAGAATGTTAAATCTAAATCTGTAATTCAGGCCTTGTTAAAATTATTTACGTACTTTGGCTTCACTAAAGATATCCAGCATGATCAGGGAACAAATTGATTGAGAGAATTGTTATACAAAACAAGAAGGGGGGAGGGGGGGGAGGGAGAGAGAGAGAGAGTTACAACTTTTGGATTTGACCTTCCACTCCCCTTGTATATTGATATTTACAGCCCATTTGGGGGAACCACACTGTAAAAACAAATCAGGATTTTCGGGGCGGAGAGGTCGGGGCGGGGGGGGGGGGGGGGGGGGGGGGTGGGGGGGGGGGGGGGGGGGGGCAAGATGATATGCAAAATGTGCACCGTGTACTAGTAAGTGGATTTCTATGCATTATTTATTAACGGATGGAAAGGCAAAGAGAAAAAAACAATCATAATAAAATAAAAACTATGATGGATTCACTTACCTAATCTTTGCCAAGTGCTTCCGTCCCTAGACAGGTCGAGGAGGTGGTCCTCCAAAAAGGTATCTTGTAGGGAGTGGGGTGGAGGGGGGGGGGGGATTTCTAAGTTTTACTGCCGTCCCTCCTCGAACAGATCGTAGAAGTCTCCCAAACTAGACAGTATGGCTGCAGATCATCCAAAAAAAAACGCTCGACCTTTAGTACCACAGTTTCTGCCGTTTTCCACACCCTAGCCTATATCGGCCTCAAAAATGCTTCCGTTGAGTCTATGTGTCACAACTCACTATAGACGTAATATTTTCCTCGTTATTAATGATTAAGTTCAAGGAAAACTCCCCACCACTGACCCAACTAACACCAAATTTGAACAGAAACTAATGGTTGCTGCTGGTCGGTCTGCTACGTAGTAGAGCCCAACCTCTCTCTCTCTCTCTCTCTCTCTCTCTCTCTCTCTCTCTCTCTCGTCTCTCTCTCTACTCTCTCTCTCTCTCAGTAGCTACGAGAACCTGTGGACATACCCTGGTCACTGAAAAGGAAACTGTCATTTTTTTTCTTATAACAAAACAAAGTATAAATTTTGTTAACATATATATACGAAGTCAATACGATGGAATGATATTATATACCTACTATAACATTGGTGCTTAAACAGGACGATTCCTGAAGGAAACTGAATATTTTGCATGATGGCCAACATGACAAGAAGTTCAAACCTGTCATTATTAAGTAATAATATAATATCATCAAGCTGAAATCAGAGAAGAAGAGATTGTTTCCTTTTATTGTAGGATTTTGGGGTTGATAACTAGCACCTGATGCGACATGTTGAGAACAGTTCCTTTAGCTCGAGATTATTCGAAGTTGGCATCACTGACTTCCAGTGGCCACTGGATGTAAACAGTTTGGTGTATTCATGGCGGGTATATACCTGGGGCCGGATACTCAAAACAAGCCTTATGCAAAGGTGCCTTTTGACAGAAGGCGCCTTTCCCAACGGCTCGCCCAAGGCGCCTTTCGACGAAGGCGGAATCGTATACACAAAGATTTTCAAAGGCGCCTTGGACGGTGCCTTTGCACGAAAAGGCTGCCTTTTTGTCAAAGGCGCCTTTGGATAGTCCAGCCAATCACGTCGCCCGTATCATAGCATGGCTAGAGAATGAGAACCAATCACGATACAACAGCATATCAGCTGATTGTTGATGGCAGAGCGATTAAAGAGCGGCACGATGGACCTGTGGCTAAGAAAAGGAAGCAACCTCCTAATTTAGCATAGACTAATTGCCATACATACCTAGATTGAAGCGAGTTTTGGGGCTAGGCCTTGGCTTATGTTCTACTGTTAACGTCATGCTAATTATGATATTTTCCTAGTAGGCTATATGTTAGGCTATGCAAAAGTATCGTATGATATTGCTTGGAAATGAATGTTTTAGCCTAAGCTGTGATGATATGCCTAGACTGTGGGTATTGCATAAGTTGCCAATACCTATTCCTGCCTAACCAGATCATTTTATTTTATATATTTTACACAATTCTAAGAGATTTCATGTATGGCATTTCTGCCCCAAATGAATGTTAACCATTTAATCTAGGTTAGGTTAAGTTATAAAGTTAGGGAGCTTTGAAGAATTGCAGTCCCACACGAACATGAGACCTGTTCAAAAGGATAAAACAATGGGGTCCGTATTTTTAAAAGGGTCTTATCTACAAGACCAATTCTTAACCTAGGCTAACCTGAACCTAAACATAACCATGCCTAGCTGTGACTCAAGTAATTGTTATGTACTCTATGGTATCGGTCATTTTTCTTTTTTTTTTTTTTCCTTTGATGAGGTAGAGATGTGGGAAGTCATTGATAATAACTACACAATTACATGATGTTTCTTTTCCAGAGTTACTGCAGTACCTAATTTCTGTATTATAATCTTTTGAGGTGGTGGTCCTCATGAAAGTTAGCTCTAGAACCTTCAGAGGAAGTTTTGGTAAGATTGGGCCTACTGGAGCAAGAAGCAGTTGAGGTGTTGGCAGATGTTTCTGATATTTTTCAGGATATATTGTCTAATCAAAAAGAATTAAATGAAAGTGTAAAAGAATTAAATGGAAATGTAAGGGTAATAGCTGACAGCATGGTAACCATGACTGATATGCATAAGAGACATTATGCACAATTTTTTTTAAAGTGGTAGTACTTTTAATATAGTCTATACAGTAGTAAAAATCTATTTTTTTTCATACCATGCCTTATATGTTCCTATACCAAGGGTGCCCATAATGTGATAAATGTCATATACCTCTTCATTATTGAGATTAGTTTTTTGTAAGTTTTTTGTTTAAGAGTAATGTGATATACTACTCATTGTCTTATGCTAATCACTCCATTATTTAATGATTTGGTGATTTTTTATTTTTGCTCCATTTACTCTTATTATATCGTGCTTCTTGTGATCTCGTGTTATTGTGATAAGTTTAGTACAGCATTGTTTATTTACAATGCTATTTCATGTTATTTCTCTATGTTGTCTATAAAGCATGTTTTCTTACTTATATTAGTATAAAATGATACCTCTGTGATCTCAGATACCTCTACCTTATTGTAAGTTTTTATTTTTATTTACTTTAGTATGTTATTTCTTCCTGGAGATAATGTACTATGTGATACACTGATATTGCTATTATAAGGGTCATTCAGTGATACAGTAACCTATTTATATCTAGGTAATATGAAACATCAAATTCATTATTTCATAACTTATTTGTATCTAGGTGGCATTATTTCATAATGCGAGTCACTGTATGTAGTACTGTACTTATCTCTGACCACTTAACCTAAGTTTAATGTGCCTTATGAGTACCATGAGAAGTGATGAGGCAGGGAAATTGCATACATATTTCACCTTTGCATATAGTACATAGTATAAAGATATATTTCTGTATTGAAATTTATTTAACAAGACAACAAAATATATGTTTTTCTAGCATTGATTATATATACATGAACATTTATAAGATATATGATAACCTAAAAGTCAAAACAATCAGATTATAATATAGGAATTTTAGATTGTATATATGAAATCATTTTAAATAATACACATCCAATAACTTTAAATCTAACGTCTGCAGAGGAATGTCACACTATTACAAAGCAATTAGAGTAACTTGCAAAATAAAACTATGTATAATGGGGTTCATTGACGTATACAAGAGGTAGGAGACATCCTCTTCTTACTTGTTGTCAATCCCAAAGTTGCCTTCCCACCTCAAAGGCTGCTCTAAACCAGCCCTAGCACAAAGGCTCTCACGGCGCCATATTTCCAAGATGGCGGGCCGCACTCGGTGTTTTGAGTATGAGCGTTTTCGAGTAACGGCCGATTGGAACGGTGCCTTTGCCACAAAAGGCGCCTTAGGAAGTTTTGATGTATGCGGCCCCTGGGTGTTGCGATCTCTACTATACCAATACTATGTAGTTAGGTGGTCTTCCACCAGGGTGGCGTTGCAAGCCTTGCCGCCATTTTTGGAAAGGCCTGCTAACGCACAAATTGAACAGGGATTGGCGCGATTGTGAATTTTCTTTAATGTAATGTTTAATGAGTAAGGTTTCGCAAATTCTTAGGGTATAGTGAATGTTTATGAGTAAATGTTTAGGGTTTAGTGAATGGTTAGTGCTTTGTGAATGTTACTGAATCTTTATTATGCAAGTATTATTGCGAATGTTTAGTTAGTATTTAGGGTCTTAATGAATTTTCGTGAAGTAGTGTGTAAGTAATCAATGAATGTTTAGTGAGTGTTTGGTGCAGTTAGAGTAAATATTCAGTGAATGTTTAGCGAGTGTTTAGAGTAGAGTGAAAATTTTATGTGAATGTTAGTGTAAACAAATGTTTAGTGCATAAGCATTCAGTGAATGTTTGGCAAATGTTTAGAATTTAGTGAATGTTTAGTGCTGCTAAGTATTTAGTGAGTGTTTAGGGTTTGTTGAAGGTGAAGGTTTAGTGCATGTTAGTGTTTAGTGAATGAATGTTTAGTGTGTAAGTATGTTTAGTTAGTGTTTAGAGTTTAGTGAAAATATTTTGTGAATGTTCGTGTTTAACGAATGTTTAGTGAGTAAGCATTCAGTGAGTGTTTAGGGTTTAGTGAATGTTTAGTAAGTATTCAGTGCATGTTTAGTGAGTGTTTAGTAAATGTCTTATGATTGTTAGTGTTCAGTGAATGTTTAGTGTGTGTACACTTAGTTAGTGGATGTTCATTCACTGTTTAATGAGTCTTTAGGGGTTTAATGAGCATTTAGTGAGTATGTAGTGTTAGGATTTAGTGAATGCTTGGTAAATATTTAGTGAGAGTTTAGTGTAATAGAGAGTACAAGTGGCATATTTTAATGTATAGTGAGTGCTAATGATTGTTTAGTGTTTAATGAATGTTTAGGATTAAGTGAGTGTTTAGTGAATGTTTTCTGAGTTTTTGAGGTATAGTGAGTGCTTAGTATGAGTGTTAGAGAGTAGTGTATGAGTGCGTGAGAGTTTTTAGTTTAGTGATTGTTGACTATCCAGCGAGTGTGTAGTTGTATTGAGTGTGAGTGTATGTCAAGTGTCGTGTCTAGTGAGTGTATAGTAAGTGTGTGATAGTGAGTGTATAGTTACTGTGAGTGTTTAGTGAGTGAAATAGTATTGAAATGTTTATGTTTAGTGATTGTACATTTACTGTTATTTAGTGCTTAGTGAATGTATGCTAAGAAAGTCCTGTAATATACAGGAGCCGTTTTGCTAGACGCTGCTTAAATCCAACAGCAGATGCTTAGGCCTTGACCACAATGGTTGGAGTACTTTGAATTTGACTCCAGTAATAATAATAATAATAATGATACCAATTTTGTTAAGAAATTCACAATTCCGTGAAAACAAATTGTTTAAAAAAATATCCACAATTATATATAAAAATATATTTCTATGTAAAAATATAAAACAAAGACTTTCGAACACTTGAACGGTGTTCCTCATCAGTGTGACGTTAAAATGTAATGAAGAGGGTAGTTTCCCTCCGAAGAGCATCTAAAAAGGTGGGCGGGGCGAGAAAATAATAACAGCCCATCGTCGAAGTGCTGGTTCGTGTTTTACGTAATCCCAATCTCAACAGGCAGTTGCGCCAACCTCTCGATCTCCGAACCTGCGAAGGTTGCTCCTGCTTGCACTGCATAGGTGCCATAGCCGGAAAACATACCGCTGGGACGTCGGCTATCTGGAGAGAGAGGGGAAGAGGAAGCAGAGCATCAGGGTTCACATGGTCAACGTCGGTTTTAAAAATAAATTCTTTTAAGTATTGCCTGGCAATGAAACTGTTATAAAAGGGTCTTCATGGTAAAACGACTTGTTATCCTCAAAAGATATTCCCATGTTTATAGCGGCGCCTTCAACTAGTCTTCTCACGTGAGAATTGTCGCTTTTAAAAATAATACTGTGCACCATCCCAATTAATTCTGTGGTCTAAATTAAAACTGTGAGCCACCAAAGCGCTGCCCTGTGCATGAAGATCATAGGCCCTTCTGTGTTCCCTTAATCTGACCTCTAATCCCCTACCACTTTCCCCGTAGTAACAACCACTGCAATCCTGACAAGGAACCTTGTAAACACCGTTATTTCTCTTGGTACTGTTATTATTCTTTGTCAGAGCTTTTGCCAAGGTGTTTTTGTAAGTATAAACTATTTCTATGTCTTTTTGGTGGTTATTTATATAATCACCTACTTTTGAGATTACATCGTGAAAGGGCAATGATACACGTTTCTTGACTTTCATTTCCTTATTCTCTTGACTAATGTAAAACTTCTTTTTAGCTCGGCTAATTGCGTCAGTAATAAAATGTTCTGGGTACTTTAAGGACCTAAAAGTGTCTACGACATGTTTGAGTTCCCCGTCTAGAAATGCAGGGTCACATATGCGAAGGGCCCTTAAAACAAAACTCATAATTACATTCCTTTTAACTTGTTGTGAGTGGTGGGAAAAATAATGAATGTAATTTTCTTTGTTGGTAGCTTTTCTAAAAACTGATTTACAGTAGAAAAAGAGGTTGATGGTAAGTTTTCTTCTTAGATGTTTTAATTCATAGGGATGTAAACAGTAACTCTTTAAATTTTCAGTTTTTAGAAAAGCTACCAACAAAGAAAATTACATTCATTATTTTTCCCACCACTCACAACAAGTTAAAAGGAATGTAATTTATGAGTTTTGTTTTAAGGGCCCTTCGCATATGTGACCCTGCATTTCTAGACGGGGAACTCAAACATGTCGTAGACACTTTTAGGTCCTTAAAGTACCAGAACATTTTATTACTGACGCAATTCCAGCCGAGCTAAAAAGAAGTTTTACATAGTCAAGAGAATAAGGAAATGAAAGTCAAGAAAACGTGTATCATTGCCCTTTCACGATGTAATATCAGAAGTAGGTGATTATATAAATAACCACCAAAAAGACATAGAAATAGTTTATACTTACAAAAAACACCTTGGCAAAAGCTCTGACAAAGAATAATAAACAGTACCAAGAGAAATAACGGGTGTTTACAGGTTCCTTGTCAGGATTGCAGTGGTTGTTACTACGGGGAAAGTGGTAGGGGATTAGAGGTCAGATTAAGGGAACACAGAAGGGCCTATGATCTTCATGCACAGGGCAGCGCTTTGGTGGCTCACAGTTTTAATTTAGACCACAGAATTAATTGGGATGTGCACAAATTATTTTTAAAAGCGACGATT
>NC_087214.1:11999842-12002096 GCF_015104395.2 Macrobrachium nipponense | reverse complement strand
ATCAGATGCACGGTGATGTGAATCTACTATAGCACTAAAGACGGTAAAACATATTTGAACACAAGGGGCTATACTAAATAAGGCAGAAACCTACCTTTGACCATTCCCCAGGGGATAGTACTAAACACGGCGAAACAGTGTAGATGAATCACTGTTTTCGACGTGTTTAGTACTAGCCCTAGGGATCAAATGTGTAAAGCGAATTTTTCACTTCACATATTCCCTAGAAATTCATGAAATCCTAATTCACTATTTACTGGTAACACACTCACGTATATACATACACATATATATAAATAAAAAGGTATAAGCCACGAGAGAAAGAAAACAATGGTGTAGCAGCTACTCCGTTGTTTATCTTTCCGTCGGGGCTATATACTCTTATTGATGCATTTATCACGTTCAAACTTTCGTGATTCAGTATACAGACATGTATATATATATATATATATATATATTAATATATATATATATATATATATATATAGATAATATATATATATATATATATATATAATATATATATATATATATATATATATATATATATATATAATATATATATATATATAAATATATATATATTATATATATATATATATATATATATATATACATCATTCGAGCTACAAATATCCTTTAATATCACATTAACTCTACCTCGGAATTGATATATTTTCATATGATATACCGAAGGGGAATTTTTAGTTGATAATAAATTTCGTTCCCCCATGGGATCGAACCATCGTCCAGTGGACGGGAACGAAATCAGGACTTGATAACGTCACTATACTCTGTTTTTTTCCATCTGTCCATCCGCCCCTGTGGTGTTTTTGTATGGTACACTGCGTCCCGGCTTTAGATAGTTGCATTCAACGATTATAATAATATCCTGTTTCGAATATTAACGGTGTAATTCGCATACAGTAAAATATTAAAACACTTTTCAGTATCAAATGGTACACCCAGATATCCTGTTATTTACCTAAAACTTACACATAGCGTAACTATCTAAAAAAAAAAAAAAAGCCCGGGACGCAGTGTTACCATACAAAAACACCACAGGCGGATGGACAGATGAAAAAAAACAAGAGTATAGGCTTCGTGATTTCGTTCCCGTCCACTGGACGGTGGTTCGATCCCATGAGGGGACGAAATTTTTATCAACTAAAAATTCCCCTTCGGTACATATATGAAAATATATCAATCCAAGGTTGAGCGAATTAGATAAAAATAAAGGACATTTGTAGCTCAATGATCTATGAATCACGGTGATGTGATAATTATATATATATATATATATATATATATATATATATATATATATATATAGATATCTATATACATATATATTATATCTATATATATATATATATATATATATATATATATATATATATAGTATATATATATATATATATATATGTATATATATACTATATATACATATATAATATATATATATATATATATATAGTATATATATATATAGTATATATATATATATACATATATATATATATATATATATATATATATATATGTATATATATATATATATATATATATATATATATATATATATATACATATATATAGTGAATTGTTGCCCCTTATACATTTTACTTTTTTATATTTCCAAGCATTAAGCAATAAATATCGTTTAATGAACAATCCAATAACCCTCGCGAACAACTATGTATACACACACTCACCCCCATAAATATTTTGCGGCGCTGAAACGATATCCCTTGGAAAACCATACATTGGAAATACTCCTGAATTTTCCCGATTTACTCCTTATCATTTACTCACAAGGATGTTAGAACTGGCGATTTCGACGGCTACAAAAAAAATAAAAAAGAAACGTGTGCTTTAAACACATTATTAGTTTTTTTTCCATAAACATATAGCTACTCTTCCTGTATTCTTGAACGACTTACAGAAAATCTTCGTTTCGGACATATATAGCACACATTAAGTAATTTAACAAAGCTAAAGGCAGAAGGATATTTACATCCCTGCAAGAAACTTATTGATGCTTACCACTAAAGCAATTGCTTTTAACGAAAATTGTATTAGAGAAAAACTATGCCCTAAAAGTATTGGAAGAAGTGCCGGGCATGGAGGGAGGTAGAGAAGATACTCCGACACCGTATAGAAGAATCCGCAGCAAGAATCCAGCAACTGAAGTTGAGAAGAGAAAACGTTGGGAAGATTTCTGCATTAACAGCCCACTAGATGACCAACAAAA
>NC_087214.1:11987342-11994842 GCF_015104395.2 Macrobrachium nipponense | reverse complement strand
GTTGTTAGGCTATTAATTTAGATCTCATAAGTATAAAAATATACTATTTATTACCCAAAGCAGTTGAATATAAAATAGAACAACATGATTAACAAGTCATAATGACAGAAAACCCAAATCTGCTCATAAAGAAACCAGTAAGTTAACATTCTACCCTCCTGACTAAGAATTCACTCCCAGACACAAATGTCAATAAGTTCATTATATTAGTCAGGTTAGAGAATCCCGTCTCTAAATTAGCCATGGAATAGGACCCATCTTTACGATGGGGCTTTCTCTCACTGATACTCGGCGTGTATCACCTGACCGCTTTGTGGCTCACCGAAAGAATGACTTTTGCAAGTGCCTTGGACTATTAGGCTCATAACATCCGAACAAACGAATGTACATGCTTGACGACAGGGCGAGCAGTCTCTCGGTTAAACTGCTTGTGTACTCAAATTCCTTCACTCAAGTAAGCTGCCCTTACAGCTCAGCTTGTCTACAAGCAAGAAACGATATGTGATTTTATTTAACATTACACACTTGTAAGATGGCTCGGCCACCAATGTCCTCTGTGCACTCCTGTCGCACACCACATCAGCAACTAATGCACAATGTATCAATTTACCACATGACTTAGGGCCACTTCCGTTGCTGGAGCCCTTGTGCTTTGCCGAATGCACAAAAGTTTAAGAACTCCTAGCACACAAATTGTGATCAGTATAGCACCTAACATGATCATTAATATCGGTATTGTATAGCGCTCGTCGAAGAAGAAGAATTCATCTTCGTCACCATCCTCCAGCGGCGGAACTGTAACAGTCTCCACTGTAGGTGGAATCGAACCGCCTCATGGTTTGCCATTTAAGTGTTCATGAAACACTTCGTGGAAGAGTTTGTAGACACGCCGACTAAGCACCAAGAAGAAATCCAAGAGAAACCCTGCAGGAACCATCAAACAGCTGGGATCCCTGTAGGACGAGCGAATTGTTGTAGACACGGGTCGAGTGCGTAAACCAACTCGGAACAACTCAGCATGCACCATTATTCAGCGTCTGCGACCCTCGTTAGTGTATCCAACACCCTCTCGTCGCGAACTGTAGATTCGACGTTTTCTACTGAAGGAAACGTGGTCACACCCCGTTGTCAAGGAAATATCCCGTGACTTCTATGCAAGTGCTAACTCGCACTCACCTCATCGAAGACTATAGACTCCTGATTTATCCCAGAACGTTATCCTGAGGAGGACATATCGAAGACATCTCATCCTCTGGAAAGGCAGTCCATAGAAATGCCATCGTGTAGTATTCGACTCGACCTCTGGTACTGTAGAACGAAGTCGTTTCCATCACCATCATCACGTAGAGTTGGGAATTCTCTAAAGTCATTGTGTGTCTGTATTAATAAAAAAAAAAAAACAAAAAAAAATATCATTCAAAAATACTAAAGTCGTATCTTTTACAGCAAGTAACGTAACTCTTAAGCTGGTGACGACTTCATCAGTCTAGAAGGTGCCTGTCGCGTTTGCCGATTCAGCATTGTTCCTTTTAACCTCAATAAAATGCTTGCAAAGCAGGTTGGCTGGAGAAAGGATTGCTTAGCTCATGAACTTCACATGGTTCATAGGTCATGATGACATACATAGCCATAATCTATTCTTATCCGCATTGCAATGCAAACTTGGTTAAGAATCGCAATCATTTTAAAATTATAAACAAAATAAGCAAATAGAATTTCTATAACAACAATATGAATGATTTTTTCTGAACCTCATAGACAATTAGAGTCAATAATTCAGCTTATGACATTGGTAACAGACATTAAGAAATATCAAGTCATGGATACGAAAAAATTTATTCTTGCAACATTAGCCTTTATGACAATTCAAGTCAAATCACATTCATGGGGAAATGTCCACATTTTCTTGAAAACCCAAAGTTTATATAGAAATTAGTTACATAGTGGGTTCTTTCGTTGCATTCTCTAGCCTATTAATAAAGTTTTAAAATTAACCTCAGAGGATGCACGCGAGAAATTTGAATATGAAACCTTTGTTAGGGGCACAGAGGATCGGATTGTATCACAGCTTAATTTTCAGTTAGCATAGAGAAATACAGAATCATGATTAAATTATTCTCTTTTGACTCTTATGTTGCTGGCAATCTTAAAAACAGTTCCGTTTTCCACTTCTTTGTCTAGTTACTTACTACCAGTAATATCGAATTTTCTTTAGGATTCGTATGATATCTGTTTATTTTTATAATTATGGATATTTTTACAGTCATCAGAGACCTGGATAGGTTCTCATTGTTAATGCCATGGATAAAAAGTTTGTACAGCTGGACTCTTTTGAATTCCATAAAATATTAGCAAATTCATGTGGGTTAAGTCTGGTCTTAATGGCTCTCTCTCTCTCGTATTGATGTTCTGAATTTATTTTGCCCTTGTGACAAGTATAATTTCACTTGCAGGCTGATTAATGGAACCTGGTTACAGTATCCTGCAGTACGAGAGTTTCACATCGCAACTTCAAAAATCGTTTGTTGCTGCGGACGACGGCAGTCAAGTAACAACCGCCTACAATGTGAAAGGAATAAGCACCATCATAAGTGAATAAGCTTATCTCATGGACTTCTTCCACCGACACCCGTATCCCATCGTTAATCTCGTTTTAATGCGGAACGCTCCGGCGGCTGTCGGAAATCGACTACAAAAGGGACATACTTCCGACAATTACGACCAGAAGGATATTCAACTCTACGTTGCTGGTGAAGGACTCGTGCTGGGGATGATTTTATTCATCAGCGAACGTATTCGTGTGGCTTAGGATGCAGAGGACAAGTATGAGTGCAAAATAGAACGTTGGACCCCGCCCAGGGAAATTTTCCCCTTGTTTTAACCATTTGGAATTGGCTATTTCATTTGGCTATAGGTGGTTGTATGGAACTGTATAATGGACGAAAAGTTGTTCGAACACTTAGTTAAATGTGTAGTAGTATAACCTTGGTCATGTATCCTATATATATAAAGTATCATGTATCCTATATATAAATGATCATAAAATAACAGAATTGAAATTTATCTTGCGTGTACGCACTAGGAATCTATTTAAAGTGCACGATATTAATCATAATATATGATCCATATACATATGTATAAATAAATCAGGTAGCCTATATCAATCTGTTACCTTTTATCTTACCAATAACTGCAGACACATAACAGTTAGCAAAAAAATCAACGAATCAGTCAGCATAAACATTAATTTTACTCAATTCATATATGAAATTTTTATCAGTTAAAATATGATTTTTATCATGTTATCAGAGTATTAGTATTTTCTGTAAGCATATGTATCTTAATGAGATGAAATTGAAAAACTGTATCAGTATATATCACGTGATCACTATATTTACGAATACTATCATAGCATATTGTGTTTATATCTTATTACTTGAATCTGTATTTGTGTACACCATGAATTTTTTTTACTTATAAGTATTTTCTATTTATCTATATATATTCACATAGTGTCTGTATCACACTCCCTATATGTCAAATGCAAGTCAAGCTTGAGTAATATTCAGTGGTTGGTTTTTGGTAGCTGACCGAGCTTTTAAGTAAGTGATTACATAATAAAAATATGGAATGTTATTCAATATATATAAAGACTAAAAACTAAAGAGGTCAACCAGATGCTTGCAGGAATGTGATCAGACCAGAGACGCTAAAATGACGTGCCGTCACCTGTGTTCATTCATTTGTTTTGAAACATTAGTCCAAGCTCCTGCTTGAGACAACTACCGCGACCTATAATTCAAATGGCCTACGTGATCTGTAGTGTGTCTCATTTTGTATGTATGTTCATATGTTTCGAGCTACTGTCTGCTTCCTTTATGACTTGTAACCGAGATGGTAGTGGGGACAGAACAGAATTAGCCATCATCGTTGGCAGAAGCGATCAAGCCATCGTCATTAGAAGACCTGTACAACTACCTGATCTTCACCATGTAATCTCAGAGAATATAAGTATTTTTTGTACTTCGTGGTTTCTGCTAGAACCTCACATCATGCCGAATCATCATGAGTTTAACACATCGTCGTCATAACCAAAGAAGATAAATACCGACTTCGTAAGTGATCTACAAACCCCAAGACACTCCAATGGAATATGGAAGTGCAATACCAACCGACTTAGCGTAAGATTATCGCAAGTCTAACATTACCTCAATAGGGCCGCCTTATTATACGAGGCAACGGCCCTAATATATAGTATATAATGAATATTTTGTGAGAAATCCCCTAACTTCTCGTGGAGCTGTTCGTGAAATATTAGTGATCTCTCTCTCATCACTCTCTCTCTCTCTCTCTCTCTCTCTCTCTCTCTCCAGCGTCCCCCGACATTAATTACGAGTAATAGGAATTGACAGAATATTTTAACTGTTTATATTTTGCCAATATCAAGTTGGAGATTGACTCTAATATTTACTAGCCACCAACGTTTTTATTTATTTATTTTTTTTTTAAGATACAGAGACAAGAATATTGAAGAAGAAGAAACGTGGAATTTAGGAATAATTGATAGGTGTTCATGAAAGTGAGGAATAGAGCGGAGATTGACTAATATTTATATGTCACCAACTTTTTTTTTTTTTAAAGATACAGAGACAGAAATATTGAAGAAGAAGATGGGGAAGAAGGAACGTGGAACTTGGGGACAATTGATAGGTGTTCACGGAAGTGAGGAATTGAGCTGAAAAGAATGGAATTGACTACAATGATGATAGAAAGGGAAGGATAAGAGTGAAAGAATGAATCAATGGAACAATTGGTTGCTACAGGGACGTCTAAAAAACGACAATCGATGTTGTGGAAGAGGGTATGATGTGATGCAAGAGGTTGTTTTTGGAAAGCTTATTGATTTGCTTATTTTGGTTATTTGTTGATTTATATCATTATAGATCGAAGATTTGGGGGCGGGAGTAGTAGCGGGGTCAGTGGCAAAAAATGAAAAACAGCAAAGATGAATCACATGACATTAATTTTACGCATAAAGTGGAAAAAACTAAATCTGAATGAAAAAGATATGAAACTGGCAGGTTGAAATATGATCGAATACTCAACAGTGAAGGTCGAAGATACGACAGAAGAGTAAATCATAATGCGATGTCGAATGAGAGTACGATGGTAACAGCTCTTCAGGTGGTTTTTATTTTATTTGACTTTCTCTATTCCCACCGTCCTCCATTGCTTTTCAAACTGTATACCTTTTTCTTGAGGTTGAAAGTTAAATTTTCGGAAATTCTCCGACTAAGTTTTTTTTATTCTTTTTTATTTATATATTTCTTTTATTTATTTACTTTTTACTTGTTTCATATGACTAATTCCATATGATTTCCTGACAAGCCATTTTTCTCATGGAACAATATATATCCAAAGGTGCTTTATATTTGATTTTTACAGACTTGTCAGAAAAAAAGGGGGGGACGGCCAACATCGTTCATGAAGACAGACACGAATTGCTCTTATTCCTGCCATTCTCTGTCTGAAGACAATTTAAGCCATAGTATATATTTGTTTTCATATTTAAGACCATCACTTACGTTTCGGTTTCGATCTGCAAATTCAAACCAGTCAACCGATAACATAATGGTAGTCGACGAACTTTGTTATTTTGAATTTGATGTTAGTCATTTAACCCTTACGTCTAGGTTACTCGTTTATCCCTTTAATTTTCATTCCTCACTTATCCGTTTGCCTTTATTTTTCAGTTTACTCATTTCATTTTCCTACATTTACTGGCACATGTAATCATTTCCCCCAACCTTCCCATTTCATTTCCTGTACTTGTTCTCGCATCGTCGTCCAGACATTTCGGTTTGCTGAGTAGATTGGCTATTAGCGGCCGCTAATTATCGTTCAATATCTTAAAGAATGTGCTGACATTAGTCATTACCAGGCATATAGATGCTGAATTGCCTCTGTCGTGACCACTAATGACTCTTTTGATGGTTGTAAAGCCTCTTTCGCAAATCTGAACGCATGGAGCCTTTAGATTACACGATGGAAAAAGGCGTCGATTGAACCTTGGATTAGGATGAATGGTAATGTCTAACATTTCTTTCGTTGCAAGGCTGGTTACTATTATTATTATTATTATTATTATTATTATATTATTATTATTATTATTATTATTATTATTATTATTATTTGTTAAAATTATTGCTGCTTCAGCACTATTAATCTTATAGAGAGTTCTTCTCTATTTTTCTGATGACGGCTTTCTCGTTGTTGCTTATGCTGGCAAGCAACGCCCCCCCCCCCACCACCAAATTTTACCATGCCCTTTCGTGCGTTTGCTCGCCAGTTTAAGCAACAACGAGAAAGCCGTCAGGAAAATAGAGAACTCTCTCTACAAGATTAAATAGTGCTGAAGCAGCAATCATTTTTATCAAAACATGTCTTACGAGAGGGTCTCCTTCCGAAATATTATTATCATTATTATTATTATTATTAATATTTTTTTTCTTTTGGTCTATCAGTCCTCCAATTCGACTGGGTGGTATTTTATAGTGTGGGGTCGGGTTGCATCTGCCTCCTTAGGAGTCCATCACTTTTCTTACTATGTGCGCCGTTTCTAGGATCACACTCTTCTGCATGAGTCCTGGAGCTACTTCAGCATCTAGTTTTTCTAGATTCCTTTTCAGGGATCTTGGGATCGTGCCTAGTGCTCCTATGATTATGGATACAATTTCCACTGGCATATCCATATCATTCTTATTTCTATTTTCAGGTCTTGATACTTATCCATTTTTTTTGTTTTTCCCTCTCTTTCTCTTCGACTCTGGTGTCCCATGGTATTGCGACATCAATGGAGTGATACTTTCTTCTTGACTTTGTCAATCACGTCACGTCCTGGTCTATTTGCACGTATCACCCTATCTGTTCTGATACCATAGTCCCAAGAGGATCTTTGCCTGATCGTTTTCTATCATTCCCTCAGGTTGGTGCTCGTACCACCTTTTATTACTGCAAGGTAGCTGATGTTTCTTGCACAGGCTCCAGTGGAGGGCTTTTGCCACTGGAATCATGCCTCTTTTTGTACTGGTTCTGTGCAAGTGCCGGGCATTCGCTTGCTATGGTTTATTTGGTTTTCATTTTTCGTATTGCACTTCCTACATATGGGAGAGATGTATTTCCGTCTATCGTTCTTTGAACATATCTGGTTCTTAGAGCCTGATCTTGTGCCGCTGTTATCATTCCTTCAGTTTCCTTCTTGAGCTATCCCCTCTGTAGCCATTGCCACGTGTCATCGCTGGCTAGTTCTTTAATCTGTCTCATGTTTTGTCCGTGCATTGGTTTTGTTGTGCCAGTCCTCTGTTCTTTTTGTCATTCTCTGTCTCTGTATATTTCTGGGTCTTCGTCTACTTTTATTTTTCCATCTTCCATGCACTCTTTAGCCACTCGTCTTCACTGGTTTCCAGATATTGCCCCAGTGCTCTGTTCTCGATGTTGACG